>NC_140586.1:864542894-864619314 GCF_964204655.1 Triturus cristatus | reverse complement strand
GATCTGTTTCTAGCCAGAACCCCAGGTATTTTAACGTTTCTGCCGGGGTGGGGAGTCTAAGCATGCCGGTCAGTCTATTATAGGCCTGGGTATTACCTTATTTCCAATGAGCAATAGCTCAGTTTTATCTCCATTTAACTTTAAGCAGCTTGCCGTCATCCATTCTTTTACTTTGACCAGGCAAGAGGATAGTCTCTCACCATCCCTGCAGTTTTTTGGGTCGAGGGAGATGATCAGCTGCGTATCACCGGCATACGAAGTCATGGATATATCAAATTCCAGTCCAATTTTGGCAAGTGGTTCAACATAAACATTAAAAAGCGTTGGCCTCAGTGAAGAGCCCTGTGGGACTCCACACTTCAGGGACATGGTTTTGGAGAAAATTGTGTTTTAATGTACTTGAAATGAACGATCCCTCAGGAATGAAGTCAACCATTTGAGTGCAGAGCCCTTTATTCCATTGTCTGAAAGCCTTCTGCACAATATCAGATTATCCACCGTATCAAAGGCAGCGCTCAAATCTAATAAGAGCAATGCGGCTAGTTTTCCTAGGTCCAATGACTGTATTAACTCCTCCACTACTACCAGCAAGGCAGTTTCTATACTGTGTTGTGCCCTGAAGCCCATCTGTGTGTGGTGGAGGCAGTGATTGGCCTCTAAGAATTCGGACAAATTCTTATTGACATATTTTTCCAATAGCTTGACAACATATGGTAGCAGGGAGATAAGGCGGCAGTTCCCTGGTTGTGATTGATCTGCATTTGCTTTTTTTAACAGCGGTTTTATCACAGCATGTTTCCAGGCTGCTGGGACTGTGCCTGTTTCTAGTGATTGATTCATGATCTTCATTAAGATGGGTGCAGTAATGGGTGCCACTGTTCTGAGAATATGTGGTGGTGCTGAATCCAGAGGTGAACCAGACTTCACTGTGTCTTGTATTCTCATAACACATTAGAATAGTAATCACATCATATACATCGTGCCACCTGGCACTAGGTCATTTTTACAAGGGATTATTTACACCTGACAGGGCCAACTGGATCACTGTCAGAACCATCACAAAGTGATCTTAGTAAATGTAGAACTTATCATAAACATAGAAGACAACCAGTAATTACTGGCAACTTCAGCATCATCCTGTAACATAAACCACATTATGCACAGTATCACATTTAGGCGTGAATTACATTCTGCGCCAACCTCACAAGCATAAACACACTATGCAATCATCTCATAAGTCTAAACGCATTAGACCCTAACCTCCTAAGCATAACTAACATTAGGGGCATAAATCACTGTGGAGAATAACCTCCCAAGCATAAACCACACTATGCAAATAACCTCATACATAAACCACAGTTAGAGGCAACAACCAGGGTGCTTAAATCATACTACATGAATCACATTTCCAAGCACCACATAAAACACATTAGGGCCTGGCGCCCTACAAACCTCACAGTGTCCCCCTGGCCAACTGGCCTCCTCAAACGAGCTCAATTGCCCTATGTCCAAAATTCAAGGCTGATGCCAAGACAGCAATATCCAGTAGCGTGCCATTGTGCAGACCTAAACGGTGCAGCTGCCACTACTTGCCGTGCAGCTGAGAAAGTACTGGGGCGGAGGAGTGTATCTCACTCCTAACTCATAAGACATGCCCCTAAAGAAAAAATGACCTAAACGTTGCAGCTGGCACTAATTGCTGCGCAGCTGGGATCACAAGTGGGCCTGGGCACTCACTGGGCCCTCTGGACAAATAGTTATGCAAAAGCGTTGCAGCTGCCCGCGCTGGTGCGGCGCAGTTGGGAATACAGCAAATGGGCCCTGGCACATCTGTGCCCTCGGAGTCCTACGGGACTTTCAAATTAACTTGTCCCCCAAAGCATTGCAGCTGCCCGCTACGGCGGTGCAGCTGTGCAGAAACCAATGGCACGGTGCTGTGGGGCCCCGCTCTGGGGCTCCATTAGGGAAATGCCCCCCCAAACGTTTGAGCCACAATGGCTCTTGGCACAACACATGCCCCACGATGGAGTGGCCCTCTGCCATGTGGGGCCGCTCAGACACTGTGCACTACAAAGGTGAGTGCACAGAAATGCCCTCCAAACCCCCTCAGGGACTCCGTACAAGAAATGCGGCTTCCCGCCAGAGATCAGTCCTTACTCACCGGGACTCTGCTGACTTCACCCGGGCCTCCTCTGGGACCTGGGACTTTGCTCTGGAGCCTGCGAGGCTCTGAACGGATCTCCGGCGGTGGCTTCCGCCCTATGCCGCGCCCACAACCAGGCACGGCCGCCTGGCTTCCTGGTCGCTCCCGAAAGGGGCGGATTCTTCGCCCTCTTCGGCGGCAGCAATGCGGGGTAGCACCCGCCCTTAAAGAAATATGCGGGGTGTGCACCCGCAAGTGGAATATAAAAATAAGCAGGGTAGGCACCCGTGAAAACTACGATCACAGAGCGGTGTAGGCTCCCGCTCGGCGTGCACACTGCGGGGTGGGCACCCGCCAAACAAGGCACACTGCGGGGGAATCCCTACGCTGGGGATTCCCTCGCTCTCCTCCTGCAGTGCAGTGCTGCAAACACCAGCTCCTCTCTCCTGGCAAAGTAGAAAGAAAGCGATCACAGGGCGCTAGAAGCAACAAAAGTCCTGAAGGTCCTGGAGGATGATAAGAAGAGCCCAAGGGTCCAAACAAAAAGGTCTTCCAGGTCCAGGGGGCAAGGCAGGGCCCAGGGAGGCACACCCTCCTGGTAGCCCCCCCCTGGGCCCCAGCAGCAGCACGCCTCTGCAGGTACAGCACCAAAGCAGAGAACTGAACATTTTCATGGGGTCACAGCCCCTTATTTTATACACCCTTTCTCCTTTGTCTAAAGTGCAGGGCATGGGGGAACCAGATGCAACTGGTTCAGGGGGGATTTGGAGCACTATGTTTTGGAAGCTCCTCTTCCCCTTCGCCATCAGACACTCCACAGGGGGGCGGAGCCAGCATTCACTAGGGAAGCACCATCCTATTCAGAGTCATGGGATTACCCCTCCCGCCACTCTTTCTCCAGGTGTCCCATTCAGCTCAGTGCTGACTCACCCTGCCCCCTCCTGGTGGCACCCACACCTCTCAGCTCCTGTCACTCACAAGCCAGACATACAATTCACATCAGGTAGGCAGACACATAGCACACAGAAATGCCAACTTCTAAAAGTGGCATTTCTCTACCAGTCACCATAAATCTGCGCACACCATTGCGCAGCATTTATTCTCACAAATTCATACATACTAGACTTGACCACACTGCTCCTCTCATACCAGGAATTACCATGGACACACTTATCCCCAATGCATTCCTATGGGAGGGCAGGCCAATCTCACCAAATGTGCATAGAGCGCGCACAGACTTTACACTGGACCACAGTGCTAAAGTGCCCAGAGGCCTAAAACCACCAATACCATGTCAGAGAAAAGGCAAAAAGTTTAGGGGTGAACCTGCCAAAGATGGCCAAGTCCAACACGGATTTATACTTTGATTTAAGTTGGGGATCCTAACTTTTTCTCCACTCTCTTTCAATTTTTTTACACTCTTTCTTTTGCTCCAATTACTGGGAATTAAACCATCCTTCTGCTCTGGTTCTGGTTTTGTGCTTGTGGGTGGCCTTAGGTGCTACTACGTCTAGAGAGTGCGTGCTCCAGGATTCCCATTGTGAGTAGCCTTCTTCAGCTGACCCTGGTGCCTCTGATTGTGAATTTACAGTGTTTGTTAAGATGTCCCCCCATGCGCCCGGATTGATCTTATCCCAGCGTCTTTTCATTATCGAGTTCTTAAGTGTAATGTCTCTGTGCTCATTTCCTGACTTTCGCACCTTGAAAGGAATGAAATAAAGGTCTAACCAAGGCACTGGAACAGGGAAGGCTGCTGTGAGGTTGGGGTCATTGGAGATTACCACATCCAGGGTGTGGCCTTTACTATGTGTGGCTGTTTCCACTAGCTGAATCAGTTGTAGACTTTCTAAGTCTGATAGTAGTCTCTTTGCACTTGGATGGCTTTTATCCTCCATGTGAAGATTCAAGTCTCCACGTATCGTGATGTGGGCTTTCTTTAGTAGTAGACTGGCCATCGCGTCAGGTAGCTCTTCTAGGAACTCCCCATAAGGACCCGGTGGTCGATAGATTATTAGGCCTGTGAAGGTTGGAGATAACCGTATTGAGAATAGGAGGCACTCAAACCTTTCAGAGCCAATTGTCCCGTTGTACATTTGTGCTCCTTTTTTAGGATAATGCCTAATCCCCCTCCTATCTTGCCCATCCTGTCCAGTCTATGTATCTGAGAGGTTCCCAGGCCCTACTGTGATTTATGTGGTGCACAGGAAATGTGATCCATGTACTGTGTTTTATGCAGCTGATTTATGCCTCTACTGTGGTTTATGTTATGAGGTTTTGCATATTGTGGTTTATGCTTGTGAGTTATGCCACTAAATGTGAGTTATGCTTAGGAGGCAGGCACAGAATATATTTCATGCCTAATGTGATACTGTGCATAATATGGTTTATGTTGCAGGATGATGCTGAGTACAGTGTTTGCCAGTATTTACTGGTTGTGTTCTACGTTTATGATATGTTCTACATTTACTAAGTTCACTTTGTGATGGTTCTGACAGGGGTCCAAGTGGCCCTGTCCTGTGTATGTAATCCCCTGTAAATATTGCCTAGTGCCAGTCGGCACAGTGTATATTGTGTGATTACTATTCTATGTGTTTATGATAATACAAAGGCTATTTTGGTATAAATTTGTTTGGAGTTCCTTTTGTGGTGTGCTTAGTGTGTTGTTGCTGTGTGTGTTGCGCAAACGCATTACACATTGCCTCCGGGATAAACCTGACTGCTCGTGCCAAGCTACCAAGGGGGTGAGCAGGGGTTATCTTTGGCGTGTAACTCCCTCTCCCTGACTAGAGTGGTGGTCTCTGCCTGGCTTTGGCGCAAGCCTTAGCCAACCAGAGATCCCATTTCTAACACGGAGGAATATAGAAAATGAAAAGATGAAGCAAGAACAGTTGCTTTGAATGGTAACACAGACTTAATTCTAAAACTTGTGTGTAACTAGCTGGTTAAAGTGACAGTTATTTGGCAAAGTAGTTTGAAAGATTTATTGCAACGTGTATAAAGGCCAGCGCGAGGCATTCTGAAAAAGGGAAAAGGTTGGATTCAGCATGCGATATCACTTACAGAGAGCGGTCATCACTGGTTGCACGCGATGCTCAGCCGTGACGTAGACACCGAATTATCGTGCACGTGTACTGCAGGAGATTTTATCATTGTGCAAGCTTGGCGTTGGTTTAACAAGCCCAAATAAATACAGAAAGCACGCATTTTGGTTGTGGCAGCCATCTTTTGAGGAAATATTTTCTATCACGTGCCTGTTTTCAGCGACAGGCATGCCTTTTAACTTGATTCACAAGGTTACTTTAGCTTCTCATAGTACAAAGGTGATTGGCACACCCCTGGCGAATGCTGTTTTCTCTTGTTTCAGATTGGATAAAAAAAAATTGAAAGGGTGATTTGCACACCTATTTGCAGACACTGTTTAGATTGAATTACATACAATGGTGATTTGCACACCATAGATAAATTGCATTTCTTTAATAGTAATATATATATATATATTTATTTTTTAAAGCCATCAACTATTCTTTAAATATAAATAAGCTTATGCTGCCATCTCATTTGTGTCTATTTAATACAGGCTAGATGCATATTTATCCATAAACGTTTGCAGCACCAAGTGTTGTGGGCTCTTCATAAGTATAATATCTACTTATATATTGGAAGTTACTCCCTTGTTTTTTTTTTATTGAAGATGGCAAGTTCCAATATGTTTACTCAACCACCATTTTTTTTTTTAAAACACCAGCAAAACCTATGATGAAGTGGAAGAATTGCCACAAGGCCGTAGAGAGTTATTTAATAGCCATAGATGGTAAACGATTTGAACCGGAAAGGAAGAAAGCTTGTATATATGGCTTATTAGGGATTGCTGGTCAAGAAATCTTTGACAATTTACCTGAATATGAAGCAGCAGCGGGTCAATTTGTGGCGTTGGATGAATATCAGGAGGCAGTAAAGAGAACGGAAAAGCAATTGATGCACCGAATGTCATGGCGGAAAGGCATAGCTTCAATACGAGAAAGCGACAGGAGCATGAGAGTGTTGGAGAGTATACTGCACGTCTAAGAATCGCAGCATCTACATGTGAATTTGGAGACATGCTGGATATCTATTTGTGGGACCAATTTGTTTTTCATTGTCACTCCAAAAAACACACAAGCGAGACTTTTGGCGTGTAGAAATCCAACACTGAGGGGCATACTATCAAGGACGGCGTTAAAATTTTAGCCGCTTTAGCGGCAGAAAACTGCCGCTAAAGCGGCGATAATGGGCTTGATAATATGCCGCAAAGAATGCCAATAGAAGACCAGGTTCACACCAGAACATGGGCTTCTATTGGAATTCTCAAGGGCATATTATCAAGCCCATTATCGCTGATTTAGCGGCAGTTTTCTGCTGCTAAACCGGCGATAATTTTTAACTCTGTGCTTGATAATATGCCCCTTAATGAGGTAATAGACATACCCAACGGTATTGAGAGGTTGTTAATATCACCAAAAATAATATCTACTGGTAATATTCAGAATCACTCAGTTTGCATGGTTCGTGATAAGAAATCAGATGTTAGATTTGGAGATAATTCATTGCAGGGACAAGAAAAACAGAAGTTTAAAACAAATTTCCAGAGGAGAAATGTATATTGTTACAGGTGTGGTTCAAAATATCATCTAGGGAATCATTCAGGATGTCCAGGTGTAGGAAAGAAATGTATGAAATGTAAAAAAAAATGAAATTTTGGGTCTGTTTGTAGAACTCCTAAACCACTGAGTAAACTAAAAGTATGTTCTGTAGAGGAATTTGATGATGAAATGTGTGCTAACATTGTCCTCACTGTTGATACGAAACTAGGTAAATTTAAAGGACCTATAGGAATTGTACATATAGACGCAGTTGAACTATCAGTAATGGCAGACTCAGGATCTCCTATAACAATTTTGGCAGATCCCGGGGCATATTATCAAGAGACCTCACGCTGCTTTTCCTGCACATAGCGCCAGAAAAGCGGCGATTTTTTTAATTCACTATTAACAAGGACTCGCTAACAAGCTGTAGCATGAGTTTCCTTGAGTTAGCTGCACTTTTTTTCTACTTTGCATGTCAGCGATATTTATCGCTAATGACATGCAAAGTAAGCATTCCTCACCGAATCCACATGGAATCCATCGCCAAAAGCAACATCGCCCTATTAACAACGCGGGTCAAGCGATAAAAAAAGCTGCGCTAACGGCGTTTATCGTTGTAATCTAACGTCAGGTAAAATCCTGACTTAGCTATCTTTTTAATGGGAGGTGGATTGACAGAATAAGTCCACACTCCCATATTCACAAGCTTTTCATTAGCGTGTGAAATCATCGCCGGATTTCACACGCTAATGATGATTATCGCCATGTATCGCTGGACTTGACATCGCCTGTGACCTAAGCGTTGTAATTACGCTGCTAACACAGTGATGTAAACAACGATATACGGCGGTAATCAAAAATGCGCTAAGCGCGTTTAGCGATAATTATCGCTTGTGCTTGTTAATATGCCCCTATGGACATCTAACCTGAGCTTCAATTGGAATTCCATAGGGCATATTATCAAGCCCATTATGGTCGTTTTAGCGGCAGTTTTCTGCTGCTAAAACAGCGATAATTTTATCGCCTGTCTTGATAATATGCCCCAAAGATTCTTTGAGGTAGTTCCTATGTATGAGTGAGTATTATGCATGTTTTATCCAAGGTTATGCTGTTTTGGTGGAACCTCTAAGAAGACTATTAAAGAAATGAAATTTGAATGGAACTGTGATTAAGAACAAACTTTTGAACGAGTTTAACTAGCTATATTGATTGCATCGGCACTTAAGTCCCATGGTCCCAAAGGGAGAAATATTACCAAAGAAGGTGCTAGCGGAATAGGTTTCGGAGCTGTTTTCACTCAGGTGGTGGATGGTGAAGAATATATTGTAGCCTTCATTTCAAGAGGTTTAAGTGAGGTGGAAAAGAAATACAGTACATTCGAAAGAGAAGTATTAACGAGTGTTTGGGAGGTGGAGAAATTGAGAAGTTATTTGTGGGGTAAAAGGCACAGCAACTGCTTCATCAAGGTTGATCAGACGTATGTTCAGACTGCAGGAATATAATTTTGTGGTCCGGCACATTTCTGGAGGGTTGAACAAAAGGGTAGATTGGTTGTCCAGCTCACCTTTTGAAGAGGTTGGTGAATACTGTAATGTGTCTGATCAGGAGTGTGTGGTATCTGTAGTAGATGCAACTAGTGGTTTTGAAGGTTGCATTTCTGATGATAAATGGATGGAAGTTATGGATAAGGATTCCGCTTTGAAAAGAGTCAAAGAATAGGGGAAATATCTACAACGCGGGGATAGAAAATTATTGTCGCTTTTAAAGCCGTTTTCGGCCGAAAAGCGGCGATAATTTTATCGCCTAATTAGCAAGGTCACGCTAACGCGCGAAACCTTGCATTAGCGCACGAATTCCTAACGCCCAGCTTTGCATCTCTAATGAGATGCAAAGTGGGCGTTCCTTACCTGACATGACAGGAGAAATGTCGCTAAACGACAATTCTCCTATCATCAAGCCCCACGCTATGAAGCATAGTGGCAAGAAAAGTAGCGATAACCCCTGTTATCGCTACTTTCCTTACGCCTGCTTCAGGACTGACTTAGCCATGATATCCTATGGAAGGTGGATATCATGGCTAAGTTTGTGAGGCCCTATCAACAAGCTAACGCCACATTTCGTGAGATTATCGCTGGGTTTCCAGCAATAATCTCACGTTTGGCAGTTAGCGCTAGGATTTTGATCGCTTTTGAGATAAGCTTGGCTAATAGCACGCTATCTCAGCGATAAAAATCCACGTTAGCCGGTGATAATTATCCTAGCGCTAAGTGCGCTTAGCGATAATTATCGCCGGATGTTGCTGATATGCCCCAATGTTATTAAGGGGTGGCCACCAAATAGGAATTTGGAGAACGCATTGAAAAGTAATAGGCAAGTTATAGGCAAGTTGCAGATGAATTGACTATGGAGGATCGGTTACTTTTGAGGCATAATGTTTGTGTTCTTCCATACACTCTTAGAGAAAGGTTAATTAGATTAGCACAAGATGGACACCCAGGTGCTGCGGCCACAAATGTTTTGGGGAAGAGACATGATTGGTGGCCAGGTATGGATAAGGATGTTGATGTTAACATTGACAAATGTCTAAAATGTGTGAGGCCAGACAAGCATTGGGAGATTTCTAAAGAGCAAATGCACATGGTTGCCATTCCGGAAGGACCTTGGTTGAAATTAGGAATTGGTTTTGCAGGCCCTTTAAATTCTTTCAGCTGCAGATATTGTCATTGAGTTTTTACAAAATTTTGCCACAGAAGGTATTTCGAATATCTTAGTGATAGAGTATTGCACTCAATTAACATAAAAAAAATAATTTTGGACTTTCTTCAAAAATATTGCATTAAACAAGGAAATACACCCCTATATAATCCTTCTTCTAATGGTTTGGAGGAGAGAGTTAATAGATTCCTAAAGAAAGGTATTCAAATGGCGTTGTCTTCCAATTTGCCTGTTAAAGAATTTTTAAGGCTGAAAATTGCTAGCTTTAGTACTACCCCTCATACAGTAACGGGTTATTCTCCTTTCTTCTTAATGAGAGGGAGAGTAGGTCAAACGCCTCTGACACCAACATTACAAAAGAATGGTATTGACAATTCAATTATGTTACTGAAATTGTGGATGAAAATGTATAAGTGACACACAGGATAGAAGATAAACAGAAAAAGGACAAAGAATATCATGACAATTTGCATAGAACAAAAACAAAACAATTGTCCGTAGGAGACTGGGTGTTGGTAAAAAAACAAATAAAATTCCAAAGGGTGAATCAAAATGTTATTCACCTAAACACGTTTTGAAAGTATCTGAGAGTGTAGTATTATTAAAGGATAGAGGATGGTGGAATAAGAGTGAAGAAGTAGTACTTAAACAGGGGCAAGAATTTTTTCCAATTGCTCAGAAGTAGATAGTTCATCTCATGATTTTTTTGATTTACTGGGTTCAGAAGTTAATGTTCTAGTAACAAAAGAGCATAGTAATGCGAACAATTTTGAAAATGAAAATGATGATTTGTGGGGTTGAATTGCGAGATAATGAAAGAGAAACTAATGTTCGAGTTAAACTCAGAGATTACGGGGCATATTAGCAAGGGCTGGCGATATAATTATCGCCGCTTTAGCGTCCGTTTCGGGCGATAAGCGGCGATAATTATATCGCAATATCATCAAAGACACGCTAGCGCGTGTTTCTTTGATGTAGAGCGTGTTTTTTCACTGCCCCGCCTCGCATCGCTAATGAGATGCAAAGAAGGCGTGGCTGTGAAAACAACACATAAAAATATCGCGAAGGAAGCTTCGCGATATTAACAAGGAGGTGCAGCGATAGAAAAAATCGCGCTACCTTGGCCTTAACGCTGGAATTTAACGTCTGTTAAATTCCAGACTAAGGCATACTAATGATGGTAGGTGGATTATGCTGATACGACCACAGGGTCGTATCAGCAATGTTATCGTATTGCTGTTTTCCATGGAACATTGCTGGAAAACCAGCGATGTTCCATGGTAAACACTGCTATCGCTGAAATATTATCGCCATAGCGCTATGTATTGTTAATATTTCTACCTCTATGTGGAGCAAGCGATAATTATCGCTGGTCTCCCTTGTTAATATGCCCCTACATTCTTTACTAATTACACAATAGTTATGGAATTTTCTTTTTTTTCTTTCTTTTTTAAAGGAGAGAGATGTTGTATCAGCCTGTGAATAGCATTATTCTGTTTGTATATGTTTCCCCTTGTGGGCTTGATTCTATTCACACTCAATAAATCAGTTTACTGAAAATCTCTGCATCCGTTTGCTTACTACTACATAGGAACTGCACGGTTTTCACCTTGCCGCTGTGTAGCAGGACCAAGCCTGTCTAGGCCCAAGCCAGGGATCCTCAATATATATCCGCCCTCCCCAGTCAAATGAAGGAGGCGGAGGGAGGAAAATGAAGAGGCGACATGCCAGTCCTTGAACTGGGCAGGCAACGGGAGCGTGGAGGGCTCGGGAGGCTGCCGATCACCCAGGAAGGGCGCCTTCCCAGCACCACATGTGCAGTGCTCCTCGGATGCAGCTGCCAACCATTGTACTCCGCCCTGTGCCTGCAAGCCCCCTCACTCACCAACAAGCGAACCGGGGGGGAGAAGAGGGGAGATTTGGGTTACCGTTGATGGAGCAGGTAGTGCAAAATTTTGTATACCTCCTCTAATTTGCATGAAAGTATTAATTGAATAACCTACTAATAATAATTTATAAATGGTGTGCTGTGATTTATTATAACTAACTTTTTGCATACACAAATTATACGTGGGAACTTGCTATTTGCATGGCCAAATAACTCTAATAACTAAAAACGTACGCATATTAATAGTAGTATATGCGGTAATTAGATATCGCATGATTTATGTTGCTTTTGTGACGTTTGCATCATCGTGGAGGACCGAAAAGGTGAATATACTGCTTTAAATGTCGCTATATGCCAGGTAAATACTAATACATAAAGGGATTAGTGAGGGTATAACAATAGCAGCATCATTTCTTTGTATTAATTACTCTTTTGTGTTGAGGGGCGTGGCTAACCGAGCAGCGAGATGGCCGCTCTCTGAGCGAGCTCCGCCGGCTGCACACAAATTAATCCTTCATAATCCTGTGCGACGCTGCTGAGGGGCCCGGATTCCGCGAGAAATTGATGCGGCAACCCGGAGGCACGACCGATTAAATCCTGGCCGCTCGCGAACGGCTGCGCGCTGTGGCCTGGCGACCGCGATTGAAGCCGGCCCGCCGGCTGGAGCCCGCCTGACACTGCGGGGCCCGAGGCGGCTGTGAAACCTGACCGGACCCGGGGGATTCCCAGGCCCGCGGAGATCGGCGGTGAGGAGGCCGCCCTGGTGCCCTTGCTGCGGAGCTGGGGGCCACCGGAGAACACTGCGTGGTGCTGCCTGTGCGCGGAGTGTGGGAGCGGAGCGGCCATCCACCGGGGATAGCGGATCGGGGGAGGATCGGGGCTGCAGCCGAGGAGCGACGCCGCCATTTTGTACTGTGACTGGGGCGAGTGAGCAGAAACTGTGGTCCCGCTGCGCTGCATAGCCCACGCTGTACGTGCCCCTTGATTGCTGCACCCTGGGGCCCCGGCTGTCCACCGCTGGATGCACGGGTGTTGATCGTACCCTGGCGCCGGGGCTCCGCTCCCGGGCATAAAACGACGTGCTGACGGCCTCGGCCTGCTCCCGCCGGAGCCTCCCACGCTCTGTGTCCTCAACTTGGAGACCGTAGACCACACTTGGGGGGGTCGCCGTCGGACACTGGGCAGCCCACTGGTTTTGGGGCTTCTATCCCCTTGCTCCCTCTTGCAACGCCTCGAGCTGTGCCGGCCAGTCCTGAGGGCCTACGCGGCGCGCCGGTGAGCGCTTCCTGCCGCGGACTGCGCTTCGCGCCCTGCACGGGTCGGAGATGGGGGGCACGAAGGACGCAAAACAGACCAAATTGTCTTTCGACCACAAACAGAGGGCCAAGCAACAGGCGGTGGACACGGGGGCCACGTCGTCACCCCCAAAGAGCCCCGCAGCCGAAGTCGATTTTGGCGCTTTGATGATGGAGGTCAGATCAAGCCTAAAGAGCATAGACGCAAAGCTGGATGCCATGGCTGTACAACTAGAGGCGGTAAAATCCAAAGTGGAAGTGCACGAAACGAGGCTCGACTGCCTAGAAAACAAACATACCGAATGTGCCGAGTTTCAGCAGCAGGCGAAAAACCACATCACAAATATTGAGCGCGAACTGGAGGCCATGCGAGCCAAGGCGGACGATCTGGAAGCGCGTTCCCGGAGGTCCAATGTCCGGATTACGGGCATTCCAGAGACGGACAACACCGGAAAGATGGAGGTCTTTGTGTCTGATTTGTTACACGAGCTGTTCGATCCGGACCTGTCCCAGGTATTCACGGTGGAGAGGGCACACAGGACACTGGGCAAGAGACCGCCACCAGGCGCCACCCCACGCCCTATATTGGTCAAGCTACTCAACTTCCAGGATAGAGACCGTATCCTGCAGTTGGCCCGGGAAAAAGGCAAGATCATCCATAAGGGGAATCACATCTCGTTTTACCCTGATTTCACCCCCCTCGTCCAGGCAGCCAGAAAGGAGTTCATACCTGCGAAGAAGCTCCTGATGCAGGCCGGAGTCCAATACTCCTTGCTCTACCCAGCAAAACTGAAAATCTTTCATGAACGAACTGCTCACTTCTTCACTGACGCCAAGGAGGCCCTAAAGTTCGCTAAACACATCGGAGGCCCTGGTGCCAGACGCAAATCGCCGAGGTTGGAGGAGGACGTGGCCCGCATGAGCGACAACGATTGAGGTACAGGGGGTGCAGTAATCTGGGTTGGTCCCTTCCACTACAGTTGACATTTGCTGGACTGTTTGGTCCCCTCTAGATGTGCACTGGTGCCGCTGCTGGACCTGTTGGAGCTGGCCCGCTCGTGTCGGGTGGGTCTTGGTTGCTGATTGTGTCACAGGTCTGGGGCGCACTGGACGGCATACTACTCCGGTGTTGTGTGTTCCATACCGCTGGGTGCCCCTCGGGTGTCGCGTGGGATCTTCAGTGTGCGGCCACCCTGTGCATTCAGGGGTGTCAGCTAGGAGCGCCTCGCCCCATGGGGAATCTCCTGTTGTTTTTGTTCTCGATTGACTCAAGTGCGTTTCAGAGCACGTATGGGATTCTAGCGCAACCTATTTGGGGGGTTGGCGTGGGTGGGGGTTGGGAGGGACTTTTGTTTGTTTGTTTACCGGTGCTGGTGCAATGCATTGCAATTTATCATTACATGACCGTGCTGCGCGGGGGCGAGCGGTGGTCTGGGCCTGTTGGTGTGGTGTGGGAGGGCGGGGAGGCGGCCTGGTCGCCTTGGCTGTGCCGTCAACATGGGGGGAGTTAAACTGTGGACTTGGAACATTCGTGGCCTTGGGGACTATAAAAAAGCCAGGTTGATGCATGCTATGTTGACTAGACACAATGTAGACATTTGCTTGTTACAGGAAACTCACATTAACTCTGCCCCATCGCCCAGGCTAAAACACCACAGGTGGTCGCATGTATATTCCGCTATATACTCTAACTATGCCCGGGGGGTGGCTGTCCTCGTACGGAGGGGGCTGGACTGGAGAGAGCATCATTGTGTACTGGATAAGGAGGGTCGTTATGTACTGGTTCATGGCTCACTGCAGGGTAGGCCACTGGTTTTAGCTGCTGTATATGGCCCCAATGTGGATGACCCTGACTTTTTCCGAAATGTCTGGGCGCAAATTGTGTTGCTTGATTGTGACCTGATAGTGGTGGGGGGTGATTTCAACGTGGTGTTGGATGATGATTTGGACAGAAGGGGCACTAGTAGGCCTACGCATCCGAAGGCGCGACAGGCGTTGCTGGATGTGCTGGAGGAGGGGAGACTGACTGATGTGTGGAGGCTCCGACACCCCGGAGAGAGAATGGGGACCTGTATCACGTGCCACCACGACGCTTGGTCCCGTTTAGACTTTTGGCTGCTGTCCCCTGAGGTGGCTACCTGGGTGGGGGAGGTGGAGATTCAGGCTAGGTCGCTTTCGGACCACGCCCCCTGCATGCTAGAACTGCGTATACCCAACGTGGCCCCTAGGGCGTTTTCGTGGCGGCTGCCGCCTCACGCTCTTACGGATCAGGTGTTCACGGAAGAAATTAGGGAGGACATTGTTAAGTACTTCGAGGATAATGAGGGTTCAGCCTCCTCTGAGGCCGTGGTGTGGGACGCCTTTAAGGCGGTAATACGGGGCCAGTGCATAGCTCGGCGGGCGGGGGTGCTACACTCCATACGCCGGACACTGGCTAAGTTAGAGCAAGAACTCAAGGAGCTGGACTCGGCCTTCTGTCGGAACCCGACGTTGGCTAATGCAGGTAGTCTCAAAACAAAACTATTGGAATACAATGAGGAGGCGCAGAGAGAGGTGAAGTTCTTGGGGAAACAGGCGGAAGCTCGTAGATACGGGGAGGGTGATAGACCGAGCAGAACACTGGCTAGGCTGATTGCTCCCCAGGCTCAGGCGCACTATATACACACCATCGTGTCCAGTGTGGGGACGCAGGTCACGGGCCAGGAGGCGGTGCTGAAGGCCTTTGCTGACTTTTATGCCTCTCTATACACGTCCAAACACTCGGCTGCCCCGACTTCCCTGGACGATTTTCTTGACTCTATAGCCCTTGTCTGGTTCAATGACAACCATAGGCAATACATGGACCTGCCTGTCTCGGCTCAGGACATAGCTCAGGTCATTAAAAGCATGCCGGCTAATAAGGCTCCCGGCCCAGATGGCCTTACCACAATGTTTTACAAGACATACGCTGAAGAACTAGCTCCGAAATTGCACTCTGTATTCGTGGAGGCGCTAGAGCTGAATGCCCTCCCAGACTCCATGCGCGAGGCACTCATTGTCACTCTCTTAAAACCCGACAAGGACGAACTGTACCTGGACTCCTATCGTCCCCTCTCTCTCATAAATGTAGACGCCAAAATCTTTGCCAAGGTCATAGCGGACAAACTACAGCCGCTGCTGCCGATCATTGCTCTCCCAGACCAGTCGGGGTTTGTCCCTGGCCGTGCCACTTCGCACAACCTCAGAACACTTTTCTCCATCCTACATTATCTTCACCCCTCCGTCCAGGCCGCGGTCGTGTTCTTAGACGCGACTAAGGCCTTTGATTCGTTAGAATGGCCGTACCTCTTTCGTATCTTGAGCAGGATGGGATTCAGTCGTAACTTTATTAATCTCATCCAATTGCTATATGACAGACCCCGTGCGCGGGTGCGAGTGAATGGCCTGGTGTCCGAACCCTTTCCCATCTCCAGGGGGACTAGACAGGGGTGCCCTCTGTCGCCCCTCCTCTTCGCTATTGCGATGGAACCACTGGCGGCCAGAATACGCCAACACCACACGGCGAGGGGGATAGGCTTCAGCTCTCGCAGCCTGCTGATCTCGCTTTATGCAGACGACGTTACTCTGTATGTCTCCAACCCCGCAGAGAATTTGAATCCCCTGCTCCGAGAATTTGTACGTTTCGAGGGACTGGCGGGCGTGTCTATAAACTGGTCCAAGTCCGTTGCATTCCCTCTCACTGACGAGACAGCTCCACCTCCTTCGGACTACCCCCTCCGTTGGGAGACTGATGCGGTCAAATACTTGGGTATTTGGATTAGTCGGGACACGCAGGAACTATGGTCTCTAAACTTCGGCAGAGCGGTCGACTGGCTGGAGCGGAGGGTGGAGGTCTGGAACAAACTTCCCCTGTCCCTGGTGGCGAGGGTGGCGCTGGCGAAGATGGTAGTTCTCCCGAAATTCCTTTATCTGTTCGTTAATCTCCCGTTGCCCATGACTGCATGCTTCCACGCACGAGTCCGCTCCCTACTTGTGTCTCTGGTGTGGGCTGGGCGGCAGGCGCGGACCTCTTGGGCTTTGCTTACGCTCCCGCTGCGGCAGGGGGGCCTTGGAGCGCCTGACCTTAAGCTCTACTCGCTGTGCGCTCAGGCTCAGTTTCTACACTTCTGGGCGTTCCCCACCCCCTACCAGCCGCACGTGGCGGTGGAATTAGCTGCGGTTGCCCCGCTGCCGCTCCGGGTGGCGTTGTATGGCAGGGTTTCCCGCCCCTCGAAGGAGGTGGACACCGTTGAGATGATCCGCTGGTCATGGAAGGAGCTACGCCGGAGGGCGGGCCTTCCCTTGCTCTATGCGCCGGCCATACCGCTGCGAAGCAATCCGATGCTGCCTTGCCTTAGCGCTAGGGGAGATACTCTTACGCTCCAGGGGAGACGGGTGGCCACTTTCGCTGACCTTTACCCTGATGGGACGTTTGGTGAGTTGGGTGTCCGCTCGGACGGCCAGCCTACCTCGTTCTCGGACGAGCTCCTGTATCACTCTCTCCGGGAGTCCTGCAAAAAGATGTGGCCTCAATTCCCCGAGGAACCCCCACAACTGGATGCCCTTCAAAACTTGCTGTCACGACCCTCCCCCGCGAAGCTGGTGTCCAGACTGTACAACTGCATGCAGGAGCAGGCACCGCTCACCGTGCCTAGGGCCAAACAGGCTTGGGCCACAGATCTGGACGATGCCCTGTCAGATGCCGTGTGGGAATATTGCTGTAAGCAACTCACAGAACTGTCACCGAACTATAGACTCCGACTGGTCCATTTTAAATTCTTGCACCGGTACTACCGCACACCAGTGCTGCTGCATCGCATGGGGATCCGCACTGACGCTTCCTGTTGGAAGTGTGGCGGAGCTGACGCGTCCTTCCTTCATGTGGCGTGGAGCTGCCCTAAGCTAGTTGAGTACTGGTCGAGCATCTTTGAGGCCATCAACCGCATTTTAAACAGGACTGATGAGCCCTCTCCGCTTTTGGGGCTCCTGGGATACGTTAAAGACACCGAACCCGCTGATAGGAAACTGCACGCGATGCTGCTACTTTACGCTAAACGTCAGGTGGCGATACACTGGGGCCGTGGAGCCTTGCCTACGTTCGCCGCATGGGTTCGTGACGTTGCGTATAGTCAGACGCAGCTCACGACCTACTGGGAGTCGATGCCCACCGCATCTAGGCCCAATGACATCTGGGAACCCTTCCTGCAGTGGACAAGAGAGCGGGCGGGTACGGCTGCATCTGTGGACTCCCCCGGGACGGGCGTTTCGGATGACATGGGGTAGGCCTGTGAGCCCTATCCGCACCGTGATGAGTGGATGGATGCCTGCTTGATGGGTGCGCCTGGGGGTAGCGGAGTGCGTTGCTTTTGCCGGATCCCGTGCCTGCCGCATGCCTGTTGGATTTGTCGTGTTGCCTCCCCTCCCCATCCGGGAGATCTGCTGCCTTGTCCTGCTGCGTCCCCTTCCCCCCCCCCCCCCCCTGCCCTATGGCTGCTGCCCTGTGCTCCTCCTACAGCCACCGATGCTACTCGTGGTCGTCCCTCCAGGACGGACGGGTCCTAGTACGTGAGCCCCTGCATGAGCGAGCTGTGATGTCTGTTGGTTTATTGCACTAGTTCTGCACCGTAAGTTTTCTGTTTCCCTCCGATTGTTGCGGGGGGGTTGGGAGAAAAGGTGGCCGTGGGTGATCTGTCTATACATTACCTTTTACATGAGCTGCGGTCCCAGTACTCGCGGGAGCGATTGGACGGGACCGGGTGCCTAGGATTTGTTTTTAGTCCACGAAGCCCACAAATGTAAGACCTTCCACTCTTCACTGACTACGCCATTGTACCGCTCATCAATGGCATTGGTGTGTATCTCCCTGTATGTTAAGATGTTGCCATTACTTATGACTTCTGCCATGGTGCGCCTTAACTGGACACACTTGTCGATATCGCGGCCTGCCTCCGGGTTGTTGGCGTGACGCAGTGTAATCATTACTTTGCTAAATAAAGGTCTTTCAAAAAAAAAAAAAAAAAAAATAATTACTCTTTTGTGTTTGTTTCGCTTAAGTTGACATTTGGGCCTATCGAAACATGGCGGCAGAAGCCGAGTTCAGAAGTGGCCACCGTCGCGTGAAGCGCGAAGTCTACTGCGCAGACTTGGATGGCTCAGTGAACTTCCTAACGACCTCTGTACACGCCGTTCCTGTCAAGAATAGGTTATTGGTGGACTGCCAAAGACCCCGGAAACTTGGAACTGGTAAAAATGAACAATAGACGCTTAGTAGAAACTTTGCAACAATCAGAATTGGAGTATCACCGGAAATGTATCAGCAAAATCTGTGTGAACCTGGACTGTCTAAAAATCGAACGTTTTTCCCTGACCAATTGGAATCTTTCTCCGCCCCAAAATGTTTCATGTTATCCTGAATTTTATTATAAAAGAGTAGTAGAATAGGGAAGGGGGCAGCAGCTACTCTATGACATTCAGCGGTTACTATGACTGCACACCCTCTTTGGTACAAAAGGGGGTGGGGATGGACGGAGCATCAGAACCAATCAAACACTCACACCCAGTCAACAGATCTGGGTTTGATCCATCACCGTTCTTTAGCCCACTCTGCCACCCCAGTTCAGACATGGCCATATGCAAATCAGTCTGACCCTGTGCCTCATGGGAACAGTCCAGCCCGAACTGCCAAGCCATGCCTTCCCTGGACCGGAAACAAGCTTCCTAGGACCGGTTTCTGGCATTTCAGCTGCCTTCAGCCAGGCTTGCTTGAATCCAGTGGCAAAGTGAGCAAGGGACTCACGTCTGAGCATACGCTGCCAACTTATGGCGAACAAAGTGGTACAAAACGGGGTGGTGATGGACGGAGCATCAAAACCAATCAAACACTCACACCCAGTCAACAGATCTGGGTTTGATCCATCACCATTCTTTAGCCTACTCTGCCATTCCAGTTCAGACATGGCTGCATGCAAATCAGTCTGACCCTGTGCCTCATGGGAACAGTCCAGCCCGAACTGCCAAGCCATGCCTTCCCGGGACCGGAAACAAGCTTCCTAGGACCGGTTTCTGGCATTTCAGCCGTCTTCAACCAGGCTTGCTTGAATCCAGTGGCAAAGTGAGCAAGGGACTCACGTCTGAGCATACCCTGCCAACTTATGGCGAACAAAGCGGTACAAAAGGGGGTGGTGATGGACGGAGCATCAGAACCAATCAAACACTCACACCCAGTCAACAGATCTGGGTTTGATCCATCACCGTTCTTTAGCCCACTCAGCCATCCCAGTTCAGACATGGCCATATGCAAATCAGTCTGACCCTGTGCCTCATGGGAACAGTCCAGCCCGAACTGCCATGCCATGCCTTCCCTGGATCGGAAACAAGCTTCCTAGGACCGGTTTCAGGCACTTCAGCCGTCTTCAGCCAGGCTTGCTTGAATCCAGTGGCAAAGTGAGCAAGGGACTCCCGTCTGAGCATACCCATGTGCTCTCCATGCCACTGGAATCAAGCTATCCTGGCTGAAAAGGGGTGAAACCCCGAAACCGGTCCTAGGATGCTTGGTTCCAGTCCAAGGAGGACCTGGCTTGGCAGTTCGAGCTGGACTGTTGCCATGAGGCACAGGGTCAAGACTGATTTGCATATGGCTGGGTTCAAACTAGAATGGCATGGAGAGCAAAAAAACGATGGATTTAGGCCCAGATCTCCGTACTGGGGTGAATGTATGACATTGTTCTACATTCTGTCCATCAACTGTTGTTTTTGCATTTGTCACCCCGAGCGGGACGGGTATGCTCAGACGTGAGTTCTGTGCTCTCCATGCCACTGGAATCAAGCTATCCTGGCTGAAGAGGGGTGAAACCCTGAAACCGGTCCTAGGATGTTTGGTTCCAGTCCAGGGAGAACCTGGCTTGGCAGTTCGGGCTGGACTCTCATGAGGCACAGGGTCAAGACTGATTCGCATATGGCTGGGTTCAAACTGGAATGGTATGGTGAGCAAAAAAATGATGGATTTATGCCCAGATCTCTGTACTGGGGTGAAAGTATGACATTGTTCTACATTCTGTCCATCAACTGTTGTTTTTGCATTTGTCACCCCGAGTGGGACGGGTATGTTCAGACGTGAGTCCTGTGCTCTCCATGATACTGAAATCAAGCTATCCTGGCTGAAGAGGGGTGAAACCCCGAAACCGGTCCTAGGATGCTTGGTTCCAGTCCAGGGAGGACCTGGCTTGGCAGTTCAGGCTGGACTGTTCCCATGAGGCACAGGGTCAAGACTGATTTGCATATGGCTGGGTTCAAACTGGAATGGCATGGTGAGAAAAAAACAATGAATTTAGGCCCAGATCTCTGTACTGGGGTGAATGTATGACATTGTTCTACATTCTTTCCATCAACTGTTGTTTTTACATTTGTCACCCCGAGTGGGACGGGTATGCTCAGACGTGAGTCTCGTGCTCTCCATGCCACTGGAATCAAGCTATCCTGGCTGAAAAGGGGTGAAACCCCGAAACCGGTCCTAGGATGCTTGGTTCCAGTCCAGGGAGGACCTGGCTTGGCAGTTCGGGCTGGACTGTTCCCATGAGGCACAGGGTCAAGACTGATTTGCATATGGCTGGGTTCAAACTGGAATGGCATGGTGAGCAAAAAACGATGGATTTAGGCCCAGATCTCTGTACTGGAGTGAATGTATGACATTGTTCTACATTCTGTCCATCAACTGTTGTTTTTGCATCTGTCACCCCGAGTGGGACGGGTATGCTCAGACGTGAGTCCCGTGCTCTCCATACCACTGGAATCAAGGTATTCTGGCTGAAGGTGACGGGTGCTGGCATGATCTCTGGTCCTTTGACGATCTTTGGGACTGTAACGGACTGTAACGTGCTGAGCAAAGGACTTTCGGACTTCGAGCTTTGGCCTGCTTATTTGGACAATTTTACGATGAAGGGGCATATCTACAATGCGGCGATAGAAAATTATTGCCACTTTTGCGGCCGTTTTCGGCCGAAAAGCGGAGATAATTTTATCGTCTTATTAGCAAGGTCACGCTAACGCGTGAAACCTTGCATTAGCGCACGAATTCCTAAAGCCCAGCTTTGCATCTCTAATGAGATGCAAAGTGGGCGTTCCTGACCTGATATGACAGGAGAAATGTCGCTAAGCGACATTTCTCCTATCATCAAGCCCCACGCTATGAAGCATAGCGGCAAGAAAAGCAGCGATAACCCCTGTTATCTCTACTTTCCTTACGTCTGCTTCAGGACTGACTTTGCCATGATATCCTATGGAAGGTGGATATCATGGCTAAGTATGTGAGGCCCTATCATCAAGCTAACGCCAAACTTCGTGAGATTATCGCTGGGTTTCCAGCGATAATCTCACGTTAGGCAATTAGCGCTAGGATTTTAATCGATTTTGAAATAAGCGCTCCTAATAGCACGCTATCTCAGCGATCAAAATCAACGCTAGCTGGCGATAATTATCCTAGCGCTAAGTGTGCTTAGCGATAATTATCGCCGGTTGTTGCTGATATGCCCCGAAATTTGTTATGCAGAGCCAATTAATTAGAGAAAACCCAGATCCCCAGAATAGGTAAAAATGATGTTCTGCGATTCAAATAATTTGATCTAGAAATTCTACACTTTTGAAGAGACAATGCTAATATTAATTACAATGACATTTTAGATAAACAAATATTGATTAAAAGAAATATGAGTTTGTGGTTCTTCGTTAAAGAGAGTAAAGATTCTGAGTCTTAAATGTGTTTTAGCTGGTTCTAAATCACAATCATCCAATCCAACTAATTGGTCCGATTGACCAAGTGGGCGGAGTGCCTTGATGTTTAGGATTAGGAATCTATAGGTGGCGAATGTTAATGTATATTTTGTAAAGTAACTTTTTTCTTTCCCTATAGGTTATAAGGTATCCCCACCAACATGTCCGGCACATCGTTCTCCCTCCTGTGTGCAGACCTGTGAAAGAGAACGTGCGAGTGTTGGTGTTATGGGCCCCATCAATGAGTGCGTGTGTGTATGAGTTAGTGTGACGGTGGGTCTGCGACGCAGGGAGGATTTTGTAAATTTCGCCCCCCTTGGTCTTACGCTGGAGCACCGTCAATGCCAGGTCATGGTATGGCACCCCAGTATATGGGGGAGGAGGCCTACTGTAGGACTCCTCCCCGCCAGCTCCTTCACACCGCATCTGCTGCCTGCCTTTCCCAATTTACACCCCTCACCCGCTGCGTGGGGAATAAATAAGGGGCAGATTTACAAGCCCTTTGCGTCACTTTTACGTTGCCATTGCGTCACTTTTGTGACGCAACGGCGGTATAAAAAATGCGGCACATTTACAACGTGACGCATCTAGGGAGATGCGTCACGATGTAAAGCCCTGCGTCACATTATACCTGCTTATTATATATTATATGCTTCAAGCAGGCGTAAGGAGTGACGCAGTGTATTGGGAATAGGCCGCAACACGCATTGCTGGAGTTGCGTCGTGCTTGCCACACGACTCCTGCAATGTGTGACTTTTCCACCAACAGATGCGTAAGAATTTCTGACACATCTGTCAATCCTTGCGCCAGTATCTATGGTGGCGCAAGGTTTTTTCACGCAGGCGCAGGAAAACTGACGCATCTATACAGATGCGTCAGTTTCTTGTAAATCTGTCCCTCACTCTCTCCCTGTTTCACTGTCTGCTCTAGAAGGAACAATGCAGCCTTTCTTTGGGGCATATCATCAAGGCGGCGCTATGATATTATCGCCGCTTTTGCGTCTGTTTTCGGACGAAAAGCTGTGATAATTTCATTGCCTTATCAGCAAAGACACGCTATCGCGTGTTTTGCTGACTTAGCGCCCGTTCCAACAACATCCAGCTTTGCATCGCTAATGAGATGCAAAGTGGGCGTAAAACAGAGATATTTTTAGGAAAATGTCGCTTCGCGACATTATTCCTATAATCAAACTGCACGCTAACCTGTGCAGCGATGATAAAAGAAGCGCTAACCGCGCTCATCGCAGATTTCTTAGCGCCTGCTTTTCCTTTGACTAAACAATGTTAGCCACTGGGTGGTGGATTATAGGGCTGAGACCACCCAGCCCTATCAACAAGGTAACCCCTGTCCCTGTGCGTTTATCGCTGGATTTCCAGCGATAATCGCACCTTTTTGCAACTATCGCTGGTTTATTTATCGCAATCGAGATAAGCGTTGCTAATAGCACGCTATCTCGGCGATATCAACCAGCGATAGCCGGCGATAATTATCCTAGCGGTAAGTGCGCTTAGCGATAATTATCGCCGGTTGTTGCTGATATGCCCCTTTGTACCGTCAGATTTGCAAAGACCTAAGCCCCTCCTTCGTCCCTCATGTAGAAATGAATCCAGCGACTCCTCATTTCATCTAGAAAGCACAATACACCCTCTCCTCATTTCTGTGCCTCCCTAACCCCCTGAATTTCCCCCATCTTACCCCCTTCACACAGGTGACAAGGATGTGGTGGGGTAATGGGGTTTGACCATGTGGGATGGCAGGGTGGTGAGAGGCAGAGGGGAGGGAAATTGTGAAACTTAATAGGTGGTAATCACGGTGCCGGCAGCATATAAAAACAATAAAATTAAAAGCCGTTTAGGAAGAATCACAGAGGGAGATGCTACATGCACAACCTTCATACAAACAGGTCAGTGGCCCCTCTGCTGGGTGTCTCCACCCCTCGCATGGACTTGAACCCACAAACCAAAGCAGGAGCCTCGGGGCATATCAGCAACAACCGTCGATAATTAGCGCTAAGCGCACTTAGCGCTAGGATAATTATCGCCGGCTAGCGTGGATTTTTATCGCTGAGATAGCGTGCTATTAGCAACGCTTATCTCAAAAGCGATAAAAATCCTTGCGCTAACTGCCAAATGTGTTATTATCGCTGGAAACCCAGCGATAATACCACAAAGTTTGGCGATAGCTTGCTGATAAGGCCTCACATACTTAGCCATGATATCCACCTTCCATAGGATATCATGGCTAAGTCAGTTTCAAAGCAGGCGTAAGGAAAGTAGCGATAACAGAGGTTATCGCTACTTTTTTTGTCGCTATGCTGCTTTGCGTGAGGCTTGATAATAGGAGAAATGTTGCTTAGCGACATTTCTCCCATTATCCTGGGGAGGAACGCCCACTTTGCATCTCATTAGAGATGCAAAGATGGGCGTTAAGGGAAATGGTGATAAGGCAAGGTTTCACGCGATAGCGTGACCTTGCTGATAAGGCGATAAAATTATCGGCGCTTTTCGTCGAAAACGGACGCAAAAGCGCGATAATGGTTTATCGCCTGCTTGCTGATATGCCCCCTGGTTCTTTCCCAGGATGCGGCGACGGCGGCGACACAGGGACTTAACCCACCGTGCTGCCAGTTTGTACTGAAAGAGCCTGACCTCTAGCGACAGAGCTGAGCACTGCACCCAGCTTGGGTAGAATCTCTGGCGCCCGGTCAGAGGGAGGTGCAGCTTGCCTCCACCCCTCGCATGGACTTGAACCGAGCGTGTGGCGTAATGTCTAGAGCGGCCGACTGTGATAGTTGAGATGCTCCAGAGCGGAATACTAAATCCCTCCCTTCGTCACAGACCAAAAGATCTCACAAACACAGTCAATCAAACACCAAAATTCACTCACCATCGATCTGCACTTCTCGGGAGGTGATTGGTTCCGAACGCTGATAAGGAAAGAAATACCTCTTTCTCCTAATGAGCAATAATTCTACATAACCTTCCCCAACTCATTAGGCCCTGAATTCCACTTTTGGTATGCCTCCCATAGATGGTCAATAGATCTGTTAGTTGCTGGTTAGGTAATTTCTAATTCTTCATTCACTTTGAATCAATACATTTTCAATGAATAAACAACCCAACTCATTTAATAATTTTATCAAATCAATCTTTATCTAATTAATGCAAGTTAAATCATTTGTTATTCAAGCCGCCAATCATCATATTTACCTATTCTGGCTAATTGTCGTCCTCTAAGTCAAAATTTGGGCATCAGTTCAGTCTGTCAAAGATTCAAGGACACAGCTGTCCTGCAGTGTCACTGTCCTCTCCGTCAGCATAATGTCAGGATACCAATGTTCAAGTCATCGAATCGAATCGTGACGCATCTCTCTTACCTCACTATTCTACCACCATAATTTATAGTAAAATCACTGTCAGAAAGTAACAAAATTTGGTTTCCAGCTCCTCGGATTGGATAATCAGAAATTGTTTTACAGAGTTCACATGTAGTTTGTCCATTAGATCATCACACTGGCTGATTCTGGTTATAAGAGATATTCCATTGTTCTAAGGAAATCTGGCTTGCTTCCCAGGATGACCTTGGTGGGTACAGTCTGCTTAGGGTCACGAAGAGGCCACTGTTGCTGGCGTTAGCGCAGGCGCACTTCTCCCAGAACCTCATGCAGCGTTGTCAGTCGAGTCAGATACAGGAGGCAGTCATTTTGTGGCAGGCCCAAATGGTCAACTTAAGCAAAAGAAACACAAAACGTAATTAATACATAGAAATGATTAATGAAATGTTATTCCCTCGCGAATACCCATATGTGTGTGTATTTATCTAGCAGAAAGCGACACTCAAAGCGATTTATACTCACTTAATAAAGCACAAATCACAAATACATCACAAAAGCAACATATATCATGCCATATTCTACTTCTCTAACATTAGTATGCGTACATATTTAGTTTACATAATAATTAAGCCATGCAAATGCATTCTCACATGTATTCCAGTTATTAATATGGTTGATTAATACTTTTCACATCAAACTATTAGTAATATTACAATAAATTGATCATTCAGATTAATATAAACATGCAGAATGGGGAGGGTATACCACATTTTGCATTACCCGCTCCAGCAATCCCCCCTTTGGTGATTTTATCACCATACAAACCAAAAATTTTGTTCTTTCTTTACGGAATTTTAAATGTTTTCTTGCTCAAAATCATAATTCAGTTTCCCCTTTGTCTTCTCTTTTTGCTGATTCATATACGATCTCCTTCCACTCTTCCAATTCTATCTCCTCAAATTCTCTTTCTTGTTTCTTGTCTTTTCTGCTTAACTTTTCTCTTTTTAATTTTTTCTTGTTTTTATTATTTCTACAAATACATCCTAATCTTATCACTAATATTATGAAAATCACACATGTTAATGGAAACAATATCTTACCTATAAATGTACTACTTAATTTAACTAAGAAATTTTTAATAGCTGATAACTTTTCCCAAACACCTTCAACCTCCAGTGGTGCAATTTCGTCATGCAATTCTGTAATATTCTTAATATAGATTTTCAGACCTTTACTTTCGTCAGGAATGTAAGTACAATAATGTTGAACTTTCAACATTCCACAGACTCCACCCTCTTTTGCCAATAATATATCAAGGGCAAGTCGATTTTGCATTACCATAGCACACATGGCAACCATTTCAGTGTCTACCAACAAAAATCCTCCTGCGGTGCTTGTTGACAAGCGATCCACTACTGTTGATAGTTTTCTAATTTTGTTTGCATTCAGAGATATTTCCACTGCTGGTATTAATGCTCCAAAAATATCACCTATAATTTCTGTCCAAGATTCTCTCTTACTACGTACTAAGTGATTACTTAAACTATGTACACCATCTTCTCCTCTATCCATATGAAATATTTTCGGAAAGACCAGGCCTACGTAACATGTGCCATACCAATGGTCTGGCAAACGATAATATGCCCTGTTCCCACAAATAAAATATAATCCAGGAAGGACTGGATCTTTTCCACCTTTAAATCCCCATCCACCCATGATTCGGTATGTATTGTGGTAAATAAAATAAATATTACCTGACTGAATTTCATGCGGAATCTTAAATTAAAGTAAAATAGCTCAAAATAACAAGAGGCAGAATCCGTGGTATAAGAGGTTTCTAATGGGCTTTATTCCATTCAAAATGGCCGACTCGAGTGGCGGCCCTCAGGTTCCGTCACCACGAAGGTTCAGGAAGTGAAGTACAATAATTTATTAACAGACATGTATTTTTATAATAAGTACATTACAATGAAACGAATGTAGAAGGCGTAACATTTGATAAGAAAAATGACGTGACAGTGACATAATCGAAACTAGGCGTAATAAAGAATAAAAGAAACATGATTGGCTTGCATTATCAGACATAGGTGGATCTATAAGATAATACTTGGCATAGATGCGCGCGCGGCAGCATGACGTGTAATTGACGTGTAACTAGGGGGTGAAGGGGACTTGACATTTAGCTCTACATGTGGAGACGAGAAGTCTGGGGTCAAGTCATCCTAATCCCAAATCATATCTAACATCCTATGTTTAAAGAACTATGTTATCCACAAGGAAGAGACTCTCGGACAGAATCTATTCTATACTGACTGTGTGCGTGTACAAGCGTCTAAGTGTCTATATGAGATGCGAGGGGCAGAAAACTTTCCATAGCAACAGGGCTATGAATCACTTGCATGAAGACAGAGAAGCCTGGCCTTTTGCTTGGTAACTGGAGGAATGTTTACTTAAACTACTAGGCAGGAATGCATCGGCTGAAGAGCAAAATAGATAATTCGAAGGTGAAATACAACTTCTTGGCAGACAGGCGAAAACTGTCCGAGGCAGGCACCGTTAGCTGCACAGGGAGTAGGACAAAGTTCATGGATACAGATGCGAGCTCAAACTGAAGCTGTCAGAGGCTGGGAGCAGGGAAAGGCTTTGAGGACAGAATCGGGCCTACTCGCCTGAACTGTAAAAATGGAGTAACTTAGCCATCTAAAGTCGGTGGCCTTTCATACTTAGGAATCGAATATCCAGCCCATTGATGGCGGATCTGACAGAGAACATGTTGACGGTAGACACACATATGTTTGCGTCTTAGAAACTGGAACTGGAGGGAACATACATGTACTTGTAACATGCATATAGAACCGTTGGGGTCCAAGATAGGGGACATAACTGACCAGGAAAATCCACATTTCCACATTCCCTCCTTGTCCCCTTCTTGCCCTTCACGAGACATCAATCTTCATCATTCCATCGATTTGCTCATGGAGCATCATTTCTTCTTCCTTCTTCTTCCGGGATCTTGAGCGAAAACCTTGATGTGGAATACACGATGTGGCACACAGACCACAAATCGCTGGTCCACATTGCAGGCATAAACAACAACTGAAGAGCATAAGAAGGCCAATACCTAGGAAGGATAGAACTCTCCATCCCCAGGCTGATACCACACTCCAAAACCACCCGGACCACGTCCAAGTGCCTGGATTCTCGTGTATCTGGCTTACAATCTTATGAAGGCGTGTTATAGCTTTATATACAGATGGCGAATTTTCTGGTATGAAAATGCAGCAGCTGGATCCGATGACCCTGCAAGCTCCGCCCCTATCGGCCAGGATGACGTCAAGGACAAGACGATTCTGGAGAACAACAATTCTCATCACTGATTGTTCCTCTGTCAGATTGCCTAGGGCGGCTATAGTCTCGTTTACTACGGCTTCAAGAGTCTTGGTGAGTCTGCGTATCAGCTTACTATTTGATATGGTACCTATATAGGGAAAGATACCTTTATTGAAATCTACATACTTGTCCCATGCCGTCTCAGTATAATCGACAACTGGGAGATCTCTTCGCTCTCTATTGTGTACTAAATGAACATTTCGATAATAATCAGGGGGAGCTAGGAAAACAGGTGGCAGAAGGAATGCTATATAACAGGTACCATCCCAATCTAGAGGCAGACGCATATATGCCGTCTGACCACATATAAAGTAGGAATGGCGAGAAGCTCTAAATGAAGATTTGCCTTGATCACTATATTCTACTGTAGTAACACATTGGCTATGGCCCATATGTATGGAACCAACTTTTCTTACACATAATTCACCCTTTACTGGAAATACTGACATAGTGGGCAGAATTAGTTCAACTTCGGATTTGACATTCAAAATCATAAGATTAGGCGTAAAATTACCTAATTTATACACTTCATTTTCTAAATCAGTTCCTGTTCTACTGGGGTGACCCTCCTTATTAGGGTGACAGACTTTGAATAAAACTAGATTCAGATTTCCCCATATCCAATGTTGTTGATAAACTGCTGTGTCTGGGTCTATGGAATTTAATAAACTAAACCATGCTCCACAGGAGCCATTGTGTGTGAATGGATGTGGAAAGAATGGCAGAACTCCTTTGTTATTCTGATAGGGAGGAAGTCTGCCACACACCCAACAATTGGTCGCATTACTAGTCTGATGGGAATGATGTAACATACTAATGAATGTGTTATTGCGCAGCGCAAGTCTATAGGACAACTCATGTGGCGGTAGGTCACTAAAAGAATGTTCATCAGTTATATTGAAAACACGTTTAGAAATAGGATAATACATATGCAACAATATACTTGCAATAACTATTAAAAAACTCAAGGAAAACAAAATTAATAAAGTCACAATACAGTGGTTACGCAGTAATTTACAATAAGCATGTCGTTTCATTATGATTCTGTACTCTACATCATTCAGACCTAAGGGATACATGTCGGGACAGATTCAACCGCTTCACCTTGGAGAGGACTTAAACAATCAAATCGTCCGACAGTTTAGATCTGGACCTGAGTTTCTGTTTATAGCACTGAGAGTCATTTTGTTCAACAAAAGGAAGTTTTGAATCAGTCTGTGAGGGAGTGCAGGGCACAGTGTCTATATCTGAAGGTAGTCCATGAAATTTTTTTATATGGGTGGAATGCACCCATCCTTTCCGTCCTTCGATCTTCACAGCTGTTCTGGTCGTCAGCAGGACCTGCTTAGGCAACTTCCACCTAGGATCCAATTGGCTTTTCCTATCAAAATTCCGAACCAGGACAAAGTCCCCGGGGACCACGTCATGGGGTTTCACCTCAGTGTTGTCAGGAAAAGCTGCAGCTACCTGTGAACGAGAAGATTGTAGTGCAGACATCAAGGAAGCCAGGTAATCTGTCAGCATATTACAGTCAACATCAGTTATTTTACGTGGTATAGGCGTCCCCCACATATTCGGCGGTCTACCAAAGATCACCTCATACGGGGATAGCCCTGTTCTAGAGTGTGCTACCATTCTCATGTAAAAGAGTGCAACTGGTAATGCTACTATCCAGTCGACACCTTTCTCTCTACATATTTTGGACAGTCTGATTTTCAGTGTCTGGTTATGTCTTTCTACGAGACCTGCTGCTTCGGGGTGTCGGACACAGTGGAATTTCCACTGATATCCCAACAAGAGTGAGACATGTTTCATTAATTCGGATGAGAAAGGCTGGCCGTTATCTGAATATACAACACGTGGTAAACCGTACCGTGGGAAGAATTCTCGAACTAGCTGCTTGGCAGTAGTCGGGGCAGTGTAATCTGATACGGGATACGCCTCTGTCCAACGGGAGAGAGCGCAGACAACTACGAGGACATATTTGAATCCTCGACAACGTTCCATCTGAATATAATCCATCTGGAGGACTTCAAAAGGATGGTCAGGAGGCTGAAATCCACCCTGCTCTACGGGAACACTCTTTCCTGGATTAAACTGACAACATATCATACAGGTACGAACTTTTTGTTTAGCTGCTGCTCGTAAATGTTTGTTGAACCAAATGTGCTGAATGCTGTCTAGCATAGCCTTCTCTCCTAAATGTGCTGGACTGTGAACTGTAGCTATAATGGCTTGAACCATGGAATCAGGGAGAAACCACACAGATTTCTCCTTCGTCATCCATCCTTGATCTGTCTGGATCCCTCCTAGTTCAGTCCACTTCTTTATTTCTTCTGCTGTGGCATGTGTCTGTATGTCAATTACGTCAAGTGCGGGATCCTTAATTGTCATACACTGTGTTGGTGTCTGAACTATTGGCTTTGTCATGTCTAATGTGCGATTCTGAGCAGTCTGTTTGGCTGTTCTGTCAGCTAAATCATTGCCTTGAGAAATGATATCAGTAACCTTCGTGTGTGCTTTGCATTTCATAATCGATATTGCAGTCGGTAAATGAATCGCGTCTAACAGAGCATGAATGAGGGACCCGTGTTGAATATGTGTTCCATGAGAAGTTAAATAACCCCTCTCCCGCCAAAGCACTCCGAAGTCATGTACGACTCCAAATGCATAACGTGAATCAGTATATATGTTGACTTTCTTGTCCGTGGCTTGAATACAGGCTTGTGTTAGAGCAACAAGTTCTGCTGCTTGGGCTGACAGAGTATCTATACAATTTGTCTCAATAACTTCAGTGTCTGTTGTGACTGCATATGCGGCAACTAAATCTCCTGTACTTGCTCTCATGCATGATCCGTCTACATACAACGTCAGGTCTGGATCTAACAATGGAACGTCTGTCAAGTCTTGTCTAGGTTTCGTCTTTATTTCAATGATTTCAACACAATCATGAGCTAGTGGGTCTGTTCCAATTACAGGTAATAGTGTAGCAGGATTCAATGTATTACACCGTCGGATCTCTATGTGTGGTTGAAACAATGTCAGTTCATAACCAGTAAGTCTTGCTATGGTCAAGTGTTGTGTTTGTGTTCGGTTCACAAGAACCTCTACTGCATGTGGTACTTGTACTGTCAATGGGTGTCCTAAAACTATGGCATCGCTTTGTCTGATTGCTAAAGCTGTCGCTGCCACTGATTTCAGGCATGCAGGCAAAGCCTGAGCTACGGGATCTAATGTACTGGAAAAATAAGCACATGGCTTGCGTGATCCTGCTTGATCCTGAGTGAGTACTGACAAGGCAGTACCTTCGCGTTCTGTAACAAAGAGTGTAAAATGTTTGCTATAACATGGTGTTGCTAAAACAGGTGCTTGACATAAAGCTTCTTTTAGGCTTTCAAAAGCTTGTGTATGTTCCTGAGTCCAAGGGAGAACAGTCGATGTGGCTGCCTCCTGTGTGGTTAACTGAATGAGTGGTTTTGCTAGAAATGCGTACTGAGGGATCCATTGCCTACAATATGAAGTGAGGCCTATAAAAGCCCGCACCTCCTTCTGTGTCTGGGGAATTGACATGTTAGCAATTAACTGGATGCGGTCTGGTGTAAGCTGCCTTCCCTCCTTGGACAGCGAGTGACCAAGATAAATAACTCGCTGAACACAGAATTGCAGCTTAGAAGGGGACACCTTGTGCCCCTTGTCGGCTAGGAAATGTAAAACTGTCAGAGAAGCTTTTTCACATTCTGACTCGCTTCTCGCGGTGATCAGCAGATCATCGACATATTGAAGCAGTGCTGTATTGACTGGCATGTGGATACTGTCAAGTTCTCGTTTCAGTGCTTGGCTGTAGATGCTGGGGCTTTCTGTAAATCCTTGGGGAGCGCGTGAGAATTTAAAGCTGCGCCCATTTAAACTGAATCCGAACAAGTATTGGCTTTCCGGATCTATTGGGACGCTGAAAAAGGCATTCTTGAGATCAATTACAGTAAAGAATGTTGCTTCGGAATCAATTGCTGTCAATAATGATGATATATCAGGGACCACAGGGAATTGTGGTACAATACACTTGTTTAGTTCACGCAAATCAATAACCAATCGGTACACTGGTGGAGCAGTAGGATCAGTTCGTTTAAGAATCGGAATTATCGGTGAATTACATACATTGGAGTCTGTTTCTACAACTACTCCCTGGGCAATTAACTCATCAATGATTTTCGACAAAGCCACTACAGCATCATGCGGTAACTTGTATTGTCGCATTCGTGGTAGTACCACTCCTGCTTTCAGTGTGACTCGATAGGGTGTAATGTTCATGCAGCCAACATCCGTAGGGCCTTGTGCCCATAGATGTACTGGTAAAGTCTGTAGTCGGGGATCCATGTCTCTAGACACATAGTGACCTTTAAAATCACGTAAAAACAACCTTACTCCTTCCGGAGAACAACATATTATGGCTCCTAGTGCTTTCAGAGTTTTAATTCCTAACAAATTTTCTGGGCATGATTTAGTAAGCAATAAATCTGTAGTTCGTGTCAAAGGTCCTATTGTAAGTGGTAGAGGCTTTGATACTTCATTAACAATAGGTTTTCCTGAAAAACCAAGGGAAACATTTTTAGAGCCTGAGAGGGGTGCCCCTGGAACTTCACTACGTTTTATTGTTGTTCGACTTGCCCCTGTATCGAGTAAGAATTTTCTATCTTGACCTAATAATTCACTATGTACATAAGGTCCTTCTTGATCTACCGGAATCTCGATAAGCGGTAAGTCAACTTCCCTCTCTAGGCTGGTTCATGCGTAACGCTGATACTCAGGGTATTCATACTGTGCAGTCTGATACAGTTGTCGTGTTGCGGTTTGTGTGGCAGTAGCAGGCAACGGTGGTGCAGCTGGCACAAACTGTATGGGTTGCTGTGAGGCTGGCATGGACTGTCCATGCTGCATAGCTCCTTGTTCATTCTGATCTTGTCTAACTAATCGTGGTCTCTCCTTTGTAATGCCTGTAGCTATATTACGTTTCAGGACTGGACAATCGTGTACATGATGGCCCAGTTGTTTACAGTAATTGCAGGTTCCTTTTACAGGAACTGCAGAATCACCAGAATGTGTCACACCCTTTTTGTGACCATCTGCTGGTACTGTCTGAGAAACTAGCATTTTCATTTTTGTATCCTTCATGCGTCTATGCTCGTGTTCTTGTTCATCCCTAATTTTATTGTGATGATACTGTAACATTTGTAGCGTTTGCGACGGAGTGTTACTTTGCCAGGTACTCTCGAATTTCAATATTCTATTCTTTACTGGAGGTAATGCATTTTCCACTAATTTTGTCACAAATAAATGTGGATATGAGTCACTACTTGCTTTTATACCACTATTTATACCAAAACATTTTTCAAATCGAGCATAATAATCGCTTGTGTCTTCATCTTGCTTTTGTTTGCAGGCTGTGATTGCACCCCAATCTTCCTTTTTTGTAGTTAATAAACGTGGCAGTACCTGTACTAGTAAACCTGGTAATAGTTTAACTTTATCCCCGAGCCCCGAACCTGCGGCTCGGCCCCTTTCTTCCTCTGCTAATGCTGTCCAGTCTATCTTTTGGTCTCCCACTTCCCACTCTTTTTCTTTCAGTTTTTCATATATGCCAGCAGGCAAAAGCACTTTTAAAATCGTCATAATATCAGGAAAGGTGTACTCTCCCATCAGTAACATGTCTTTAATTTCTCGGTGGAAACCTGCTGGGTCTTTGTCATGACTAGGTACTACTTTTTTCATTTCTAATAATTCCATTTTTGATATGGGTGTGTAAACAAATACACGGTGAAACTCATTGTCTTCGCCTTTTATTGGGTGCACTTCTCGTAAAGGATTTTGTCTATCCATATAGTACGGCGTTCTTTCTCTATGGGGCAGCGAGAGAGAATCCGGACTTACAAAAAGGACATACTGTTTACGTGACACTAATATCTCTTTAATTAACTTGTTACTAGAACCTCTCCATCTGTTCGTGAGTAGTTCCATTAATATATCAGGTAAAGGACCAGGATCAGCATGTTGGCTCTTATATAATATGAGGAGTTGCTGAATCATATAGATTCCAGCTAAACGTTGTTCCAGTGAACGGCTGATCTGGCTAATTCTTGCTCATCCATGGAATCGAGGAGGTGATAACCCCTTCGTTCTCGTAGTATTTTATCTGCGGCTTGAAACGAATGTTCAGGAGACTTCAGATTTATTACAGGCGTTGGATACGTTCTGCTATTATTTGGACATACAGAATGTATGGGATCAGAAAAACATCTAGTATTTTCACAGGATCTTCCTCTGCCTACATAGGCTATGGTTTCTGACTGTCTTGCGGAATTCTCTGATTCGGACACTTCATCTTGCTCAAACTCGTCTGTTCCCAATCTCTCTTCATGAATACGCTCTATTTCTTTACGTATTTTTCGGCACATGGCTATTATACAATTTTGCTTATCGTGTCTCCCTTCTGATATATTCTGACTCCATCTTGTAAGAGTAAGCATTACGTTCACGTCTACCCCCGGACGATCTTGATTTCTGATCACACAGTTTATGAGGAAACGTAACAGTTCCCCCTGTATTTCTACTTTCTGGAATTCCATAGCTCTGTTAATACATCCTGGATCTCGTCCTGTTTGAACAAAATGATATATGTTATCCAGATGCGTAATCATCCCTGGTAACCTTGCTAAATACTCTGCGGCTCGTCTGATACGTAATGATGCCAGGACCATTTCGTCCTCTTTACCAACCACCGGGTCATATCTACAATTTACAAGAAGTTCCTTAAGCGTACGTTCATTTACGAACTTAGGTGTACGTGAATGTGCTGACTCTTGAAAAACAAGTTTATTTATTCTAGGTGGTGTAAAAATACTGCTAGCACCTCCCGTGGCCCCATCTGGGGCGTCGGGTGTGAATGGGTTCGTCGAACGTGACACAGCAACTATGGGTGTTGTTACCCCTGTAGAGTCGACTGCGGAGACAGATGCGGAAACAGATGTGCTTGCCGAAGCTTGCGTCGGGACTTGCTGTTGCACGGGGACAGATACCTGATCCTGACGTTGAACCCCTCCGCCAGACGGTCTATGTGGTGTGGCGTTAGCATACTCGGGGGCTGCATCGTCTAGATATGAGGAAAGGAAAACATCTTCTGCGGTTCTGGGATGCCCCTTTGGATGTACCTTAATTGGAAATAACGGGGGTGGCAAGTCTTTTGGCACCTCCGTAACAGCCTTAGGTAGTCCTTCGGCTAGAAGGGGATACATACCATTCATAAGAGCATTTCTTTGTCTATTTACTTGTTCTGATTTCACTCGGATACCTTCCTCAATTAATAGATTTTCTTGAACTTTATTTGAACTTTCTTTACTCCTCTCTTCTTGTCTACGTGCTTTTTCTGTTCGTCTATGAGATTCTTTACGCCATAACTCGACGGCGTCTTTCTGTGACTGTCTGACCTTTCTTTTCCATAACTCTTCCTCCACTTTCATGATGCACTCTGCATCCCAGGTTCCCGCTATGGGCCACCTTTGACTTTCCGGTAATCCTTTGGTATAATCTACCCATAGATCAAGAAACAATATGGCATCTAAGCCATGTTTATGGTACATGAAATGTCCTGGAGTGTCTCTAGGAGGAATAGGAACTGCTTCTTCAAGCACCCCTTTTCTGGTAGTAATCTGTCTTAACTTCGAGAAGAGCGGCATATTAACAACTGATCTGATACTTACTCTTGAACTTACTTAATACGAGAAACACAATAATGAACAGTGAACAATGAACAGTCATTCATACCACAATATGCAAGACATTTTCTGAATACTTTAAACATTAAACATTAAACATTTAATAATGGTCGACAATGATGACAGTCTGCTTAACTAATCACCACGCTGAATTCTTGACAATAACTGAATACTTCGGAATACTTGATATACTGCTAAACAGTACATATACACTGCTAAACAGTGCAGACCGGATTTGTGTACCCAAATCCGTCTTGACCGGCACAACCTATGTGCACGTCAACATGCCTCCCCGGCGATGGTACTCACCGAGTAGCTCCTTGAAACGGAAGGCCTCAGAGAATGGACAGGACTCGATAACTGCGGACATCGGACCCTCTGGACGTCGGAATTTCGGAAAAACTGGTGGGCCTCTGTATACCTCGGATCTTGCTCTCTCAGCTAGGCTCTGGTCGGGATACTTCGCACTTCTCACCGCCTCGTCTGGGTTGATCGCAGCCTCAGTCGCCCCCGCTTGACCGGAGGGAGCTTACAGGAAATCCTGCTGGTACGCGTTTATGGTCCGTCCAGCTGTGGCAGGAGACCGGGCCTGCAACGCACCGCCGGCGCGTGAGATGAGAAAGTGTCCCTGTTCGGGCGCCATTATGTGGTAAATAAAATAAATATTACCTGACTGAATTTCATGCGGAATCTTAAATTAAAGTAAAATAGCTCAAAATAACAAGAGGCAGAATCCGTGGTATAAGAGGTTTCTAATGGGCTTTATTCCATTCAAAATGGCCGACTCGAGTGGCGGCCCTCAGGTTCCGTCACCACGAAGGTTCAGGAAGTGAAGTACAATAATTTATTAACAGACATGTATTTTTATAATAAGTACATTACAATGAAACGAATGTAGAAGGCGTAACATTTGATAAGAAAAATGACGTGACAGTGACATAATCGAAACTAGGCGTAATAAAGAATAAAAGAAACATGATTGGCTTGCATTATCAGACATAGGTGGATCTATAAGATAATACTTGGCATAGATGCGCGCGCGGCAGCATGACGTGTAATTGACGTGTAACTAGGGGGTGAAGGGGACTTGACATTTAGCTCTACATGTGGAGACGAGAAGTCTGGGGTCAAGTCATCCTAATCCCAAATCATATCTAACATCCTATGTTTAAAGAACTATGTTATCCACAAGGAAGAGACTCTCGGACAGAATCTATTCTATACTGACTGTGTGCGTGTACAAGCGTCTAAGTGTCTATATGAGATGCGAGGGGCAGAAAACTTTCCATAGCAACAGGGCTATGAATCACTTGCATGAAGACAGAGAAGCCTGGCCTTTTGCTTGGTAACTGGAGGAATGTTTACTTAAACTACTAGGCAGGAATGCATCGGCTGAAGAGCAAAATAGATAATTCGAAGGTGAAATACAACTTCTTGGCAGACAGGCGAAAACTGTCCGAGGCAGGCACCGTTAGCTGCACAGGGAGTAGGACAAAGTTCATGGATACAGATGCGAGCTCAAACTGAAGCTGTCAGAGGCTGGGAGCAGGGAAAGGCTTTGAGGACAGAATCGGGCCTACTCGCCTGAACTGTAAAAATGGAGTAACTTAGCCATCTAAAGTCGGTGGCCTTTCATACTTAGGAATCGAATATCCAGCCCATTGATGGCGGATCTGACAGAGAACATGTTGACGGTAGACACACATATGTTTGCGTCTTAGAAACTGGAACTGGAGGGAACATACATGTACTTGTAACATGCATATAGAACCGTTGGGGTCCAAGATAGGGGACATAACTGACCAGGAAAATCCACATTTCCACAGTATCATGGCACTCACTATTACCTACAAAGTAATTTTCATACACAGTTTGATTCCTTCTAATGCATAATTTCCCTTTCTGAGGCCTATCTAAAGCAATAGTTAGACTAGCTTCACCCTTCACGTGTTTTTCCATTTCTACATCCCAGACTGTTTTTTTATCCAACTTTACTTCTGATACCTTTCTTTGCATTTTCAGTCTCCTTTCTTCGACCATGTCTAAGAATGTCTTTTCCACTTTCTTCAAACTGCAAGTCAAATTGTTTCTAAAAATATATTCTAATGTTAGTTCTTTAGTTTCTAAGAAAAATTCACCTAATACCTTAGCAAGCTTTACCTTGCTTAGTTTGTTAATGGCACTTGTGCAAAAATTTTATCTACATCTGAAAAATAATACTCTAATTTACCTGTCTGATAAAATAAACTAGCTATTACACTACATGTTATTCCATACGTTGCTGGAAGGTGATGATAAGTCACTCCTTCTGAAACAGAGGCAGGTAACTGCATGCATACGTAGCAGTCCCTTACATCCATTGTCTTTACATATTCATACAATAATTTGGAAAAAACATTGTTAGAAAAATCAGTTATAGACCTGTCTTTATGTAAATGATTGTTATCTAATCTAGTCGGAACTACCTTTTGAATTTTCCCTATATTAGTTATGTTTTCAGTATGTCCTTCTAGTGTATCTATAGTAACCTTGAAAGAAATCAGAAGAGCAAGTATGCTCCACAAAAGCATTAATAATCCTGTACAACAACAACACATTTTACACCATCTTTTCATGAAAGTACATCTACTTTTGCTACTAAATATGTTAGCCATCTTCGTTAAAATGGACCGTGTCTTTTGACTTAGCTTCTTCTACTTCACAACTAGTTTTCAACCTCAAGGCTCTAAGCTCCTACTTGGTTCTACCAGTTTCTTTGACTTATTTTATTATTTCTTCATCAGCAGATTTCTGAATCTATTCAGTTTAGCATCTCGTCGTTTTTCACTTTCTTCTCGTCATTCAAAACCAGAATTTCCTGAATTTCCATTTCTTCTTCCCCAATGTCGGACAAGATAACTCTCAGGATTTCTGATTCTTCTTCTTCTTCAACCACTTTCAGTACAGTCTCCTCTGGATTTTCTTGACTATCTGCCTCTTCTCCCTTTTCAGGCAGAGCCACGTACGTCCATTCCGGTGATTTGTACTTCTGGTTAGGTTTCCTTGTTCTCTTGCTTTCCTTAATCTCACTTATCTCTTCTTCTTTTGATTTTTCCTGGCTTGACACTTCATTCACTTGTTCAGCTCTCTGTGAATTCACTCGTGTCAGTCGATATCTTAATTTCTTTATTTTATTTGGCCAAACGTCGTCTTTTGCAGCTCTTTTTAATTTACCTCCTTCGTCGTTTTTCTCATTTCTCCAAGCTCTCTTTCTCAGAACTCGACCTTCAGGTATCTCATTTTCGCTTTTTTCAGACTCTGTCTCAACTTGCTTTTTCTTTTCGACAGTTTCTTTTTCCACCACTTGTTTTGTTTTCCCTACTTCTGTCCCTCCTCGGGTCTTCGACACGCAATCTTCCTGCTTACTACTTGTCCCTTCACCTAACTGGATGTTGGTATTCCCTACACCTCCTCGGGGGTCTTCCGCAGAAATCTGTCCCTCTCTCTCTGTACCTGTCCCTTGCTCACTTAAATTGGGTATTTTAGGTGGAATTTATCTCAATCTTTCATCTGGTACTTCTTCTTCACAAGTTTCTTTTATTATTTCTTCATTATCTTTTCCTTTCTTCTTTCTGTGTTCTTTTCTGGAACCTTACGTTTCTTGTTCGTTTTCAGAATCTGAACATGTATCAGAAATCTGCAGTCTTCTTCTCAGAGAGCTACTTCTCGGGACTAAAGTTAGATTCAGCTCTGTTTCCCCCCTTTCAGGGTTTTCTTTTGTTTTTAACTCTTCGTCATCTGACTCAGTACTTGATTCTGATTCATCGAAGTATTCTTTTTCTGTGGTGTCCACTGGATTAGGAATCCTTAATGTATGACTTGCATGGACCCAGTTTTTCAGTCCAGCACACTTTACAGCTGTTGTTGTAGTCAGAATGACTTGTCTTGGTTTTCCCCACCTTGGAACCAAACAATTTCTTCTTCTGTGGACCTTTATCCTCACCCAGTCCCCTGGGCTCAGATCATGGGCTGGCTTCTTTTCAAGAGTGGTGGTGAAGGACTGGGTTATCCTAAGACCCAGCGGTGCCAGGGAACAACACCTGAAACCTTCGTGGGTTACCTGTTCTGGCGTACGAAACACAGAGACACGGGACACTTCCAGCGACGTCAGAGATCAGCGTTTATTTACTGCAGGGATACAGAGGTCACAAGAAGTACACAACATGTAGGTTCTCGGAGACTGCTTCGAATTGCAAAAGTGGATCGCTCTTTTTATACACGTTTTTGCCATAGCACAGTATGGCAAACAAAGGTTACAACCCAGTTCCCACAATAAACTTCAAAAGAGTCGTGTTCATGTTTCAGGAGGCCGGAACATAATTACAACAGTATTGCCGGTTCCCAACTGTAAAAACATATCTTCTCTGTAATAAAACACATTCCATCCTGACCGTAAACACATTAGGAGAAGGGACAAAAACAGATGCAAAGAAAGGACAAGGATGTGCAACAGGTTAGAAAAGAGTGTTGGGAGTAATAAAGGAAACTTGATAACGGGATCAAAGACCTCGTGTCCAATGTATGCATGACTGAAACAATAGACCGGCACGGCAAGATGAGCCTCGAGCGGGGCCATCTGCCTTCGCCGTGTCATTTCCCTCGTCGTAAAAGTCACACTCAAAGAAACACGTGTCCCTCGTGTAAGCTTGGGAGTCCCAGGGTCACGAAGCGGACAAGGTCCGTTCGCTGGCTACTTGAGGGCAAGAAACAAAATGGATGCTGTATCTAAAATGGAACCCGAGGGTTCGGATGAACAAACCCAAAAATAAGACGAACCATACGTGGTTGCATAGCGAAACCGCGTACATCCACTATACTCGTCATTTGCAGTTCGTAGACACCAAACTCATCCATATTCGTCACCACTCAAAAGTGTCGTTCCGTCCCACACGGAACCTCAGACGCTCCTTTTGCCCTCATGTAGGCAAGCACTAGTCAAGATCGGAATCTATCTCAATATTCATCAGATCATTAAGCTGCTGCTGGAACATCATTCTATTCATCAACGTCTCCTTGGTAACAGATGGCCGTCTTATACACGTTGTAGCACAGAGGCCACATAAGGCAGGACCACACTGTACACAAAGACAACACGTGAACAGAAACGTTACAACAACCCCTATGATCATCAGAATCTTCCAACCCCAAGTTGACATCAGGCCCTAAAACCATCCTAGAAGCGTCCAATTACCTTCGTCCACGTGTATGGACTCGGAAATCTTGTGCAACTTCGAAATGGCTTGGTAGACAGTTGGAGCATTGTCAGGAATGAAAATGCAACAACTCGAATGGATAACTTTACACACACCACCTCTATCTGCAAGAACAACATCTAGAACCATACGGTTCTGCAACGTCATTAGTCTATCCGCCTGAAGTTCAGCTGTTAAATTACCAAGGGCACTTGCAGTAATATTAGCAGTCGACTCAACTACACGGGTCAACTGTCTTAGGTTCCTACTATTAACCATAGGTCCCCAAAACGGCAAGAAACCCTTAAAAAAGTCTCCTGCTTCTTGACCGGCAGTATCCTCTTTGCTAACAACGCCTCTCACAACTCTAGTTTTGTGATAGTCTGAGGCAACTGTGAAAGTCGGTGGTAAAAGGTTCGCAATATAACAGGTACCCGAAAAATCACGGGGTAACCATGTATATGCGCGTTCATAACATACAAAATAAGTGCCCTTAGCAGTCAGAAAAACAGGGGAAGAGAGCATCGGTAGAACATACGTGTCGGTGCAAGCACTGTTCCCAAGTTGTGCTCTCGGATTTCGACCCAAGCCTTTCAAGCAGAAATTACCGAGGTGTGGTACAATCCATATTGGGGACGAGCTCTTAAGCTGTCTATCACTCACTGACGTACTATACTCAGCCTCGCTCAGATCCTTATAGGCCTGCACTTCTTCATCTGGGATAAGCGATGCATCAAAAACATCTCTATCTAAATCCGCTATCGCTATCGCCAAAGGCTTGTGATACGGCCCAGGACCAAAATTGACAGAACGTGGCTCTCGACTGGGGTAGGAATCTAGTGCACTACGGAACATAGTTTGGAATGCTCGAGCTGAACCCTGGGAGCTGTAAGGAAGGACCAAATACGGAATACCCCTATCCATGGTATGTGGCATTAACCCACATACCCAACAATTGGTAGTATTCATCACCAACTGATGCTGATGTAGAAGTTGAACGAAGGAGTTATTCATAAATTCCGCACGTCTAACCTGCTCATGTTGAGGCAAAGGATGAAAAGAATGTGGGGAAACAGTGGTGAGGGAGCTTAGTTTAGGAGAAAAAGTGGGTGGAACAGAAGGTAATAACAACGGTACTCCAAAATGCACTCCACCCACCAATAACATAGATACGGTCAGAAACAGTAGGAACACCTGAAACAGAAAACATTTTGTTCGTACAACCCTCCGGAACTCTAATCTCTGCGCCGACATCCTTTCTACTTCCAACAGCTTAGAGAATGCCATCCTCTACAAACCGTCCGTGACGTACTTGACGCACTTCGTTCTGAGTAGCGATTATCGATCCCCAGGAGTTCCCAGGAATTGACAAAAGTAACCGACCTAGCGTCAGAAACCTGCTAAACAGAAAGGAGTACCCGCACGGCCCTACGATAACCCGGATGGAAGGGTTTCCTCAAAACGTTCAGTTTTATTACAAATCTCTTAGCAGTGGGAAAGCACATAAGAACTCAAAAAGAAAGGATATAATTGTCCATAATGTTCATAACATCAAAAAGCAAATATACTACTAATTTTTATTAGTCCTTGAACGAAGAAAGTATCGACTTCTTCCAGGTCGAGTTTGCTCTACAAACAATTGTTCAGCTGGCGCAACAGTGTTCGATGAAGTGGACAACGAGTCAGACCTTGGGTTCTCAGCTACCAATGACTCCACATGTGGGTTTGGCAGTGACAAATCATTCCCTGCGGGTTGAGCGTCACTAAACGGCACAAAGTGCAAAGGAGTCTCAGTTTCTGTCGCCGAAATCCCAGTTCTCACCCAACCGTCTGTTGGTAAGGGGATCGGTACCTTCTTCGTGTGGCTGGCGTGGACCCAGTTTTTCCGGCCCTCCAGTCAAACCGCAGTCCTCGTTGTCAACAAGACTTGAAAGGGTCCTACGAATCTTGGCTCCAAGTTATGTTTTCGACCAAAATTTCGGGTAACGACCCAGTCGCCTGGCCGGAGCTGATGTCCAGGACCCTCTGTCTGCGCCGGTAGAGCTTCAAAGACCTGTTGATGGATTAACCGTAGTTTAGTGGTCAAATCATGAAGGTAATCAATTAGCATTGGATACTCAAGACTATCAAAAGCCCTTGGCCTCGGGACTCCCCAAATATTCGCAGGGCGGCCGAACACAATCTCATATGGGCTAAGCCCTACTCGAGAGTGTACAGTCGCTCTGGTTGATAGGAGAGCCAGAGGCAAGGCATCAGGCCATGATAGACCAGTCGTAGCCTGTATCTTCGCGAGTTTCAGCTTAAGGGTACCATTGTACCCTTCAACCAAACCCGCTGCCTGAGGATGATTAGCACTATGGAATTTTTGACGAATTCCCAGGCCCTTACACACACTCTGCATTACACTTCCCACAAACTCACTTCCATTATCCGACCATACGATCCGTGGCATTCCATACCGAGGAAAGTATTCCTTCAGCAGGATTTTCGCTGTGGACAGGGCAGTATTATCCTTAAGAGGATAGGCCTCAATCCATCTGGAGAACGCACAAACCACAACTAAAACATACTTCAGATTATTGCATCTCTCCATATGAATGAAGTCCAGTTGGATAACCTCAAAGGGACAAACAGGAGGAGCAAAATGACCAGGTGGAGTGGGGGTGCCCTTGCCAGGATTGTGCATCAAACACACCATACAATTCTTAACCACTCTCTCGGCACACTTAGCAATACCCTCGTTCTTCCATACAGGGGACAAGAACTTGCATATCCCTTTCGCACTAATATGTGACAACCCATGAGCCATCGTCACGACAGCTAATACGTACGCATCTGGTAACATCCACCTCTGACATTCCGTCAGGTCAACCCAACACCCATGCATATCCAACTTTCCCGTACTTTCTTTCCACTTGGTCTTTTCAGCTTTAGTAGCTTCGTTCTGAATTGCTTTCACACTCTCAACAGTATTTTCACACATACTAGTCTCCGTCGGCCACCTCACTGAACTCGTGACATACATTCGGGTCGCAAAATCCTTAGCCGTTTCCTTAGCAATCTCATCCGCAAACGCATTACCACGACCAACATCATCCGTCACTTTCCGATGTGCACTACATTTAACGATCGCCACTTGTTTAGGCAATGTAAGTGCATCCAAAAGGTCATTCACGAGCTGCCCGTGCTGGATCTTCGTACCATGCGATGTCATAAATCCTCTTTCTCTCCACAGTCTTCCAAAGTTGTGCGCAACGCCGAATGCGTACTGGCTGTCGGTAAACACATTCACTCGCTTTCCTTTAGACAAAACACACGCTCTTGTCAATGCAATCAATTCTGCCGCTTGTGCTGAATTCTGATTCAATCTCGCAGTTTCCACAACCGTGCTCAACGTCACTACAGCATACGCAGTCGTCACATCGCCATCCGGCAATTTAAAACACGAGCCATCCACATACAAAGTACCATCGGGATCTGTCAAGGGAGTGTTTTTCAGGTCCACACGACCTTTTGTTTCTTCCTCAGTTCGTAAATAACAATCATGTGGCGGCACCTCATCTGATTCCATATTAATCGGCAACAATGTCGCCGGATTCAGTACATTACAACGTTTGATCTGTATATGACTTGCCAAAAGGGTCAGCTCGTACCCAGACAACCTTGCACTCGTCAGATGTTGAGTTTTTGTCTGATTCAAGAGAGTATCGACTGCATGCGGAACCATCACCATGAGCATATTATCCATAACCAGACCTGCGGACTGCCGAATAGACGCCGCTGCTGCCGCTGTCGCCCTCAAGCAACTTGGCAACGCTCTAGCTACTGGGTCTAAGGTCGAGGAAAAATATGCACACGGGCGCTGCTTGCCACCAAATTGTTGCGTTAAAACACTCAACGCACAACCTTCCCTCTCGTGGACGTATAATGTGAATGGCTTGCTGTAATCAGGAGTACCTAACACAGGAGCCGAACACAACGCATCACGTAGTTCAGAAAAACTTTTCTGACATTCCTCCGTCCATGGCAAAGGAGTCGAAACATCCTTGCATGTGAGAGCTATCAATGGCTTCGCTAACAGTGAAAAATTTGGGATCCACTGTCTACAGTATGACGTGATACCTAAAAAGGCACGCACATCTCTCTGAGTCGTCGGCACAGTCATTCGAGCAATTGCTGCGATTCTTTCAGGGGTCAACCTTCTTCCCGCCTTTGACAATAAGTGACCTAAGTAGGTAACTTCTTGACAACAATATTGTAGTTTAGAAGGTGACACCTTGTGGTGTAAGTCACAGAGATGCTGTAACAATGACACAGTAGCGGCCCTGCAAACTTGTTCAGTGTCTGCAGCTACCAACAGATCGTCGACATACTGAATTAAGGCCGCACCAGTCGGCAGCACAAACGCATCCAGTTGACTCTTAAGAGCTTGGCTGTAAATCGATGGGCTCTCACAGTAGCCTTGAGGTGCGCGTTTGAACCGGAAACTGCGACCGCCTAATGAAAACCCAAACAAATCACGACTTTCCTCAGCAATTGGAATGCTAAAGAACGCATTCTTCAGATCGATTACCGAGAACCATGATGCAGAAGCTGGAATCAGAGTCAATAGAGCTGTAATGTCGGGCACCACAGGAAACTGCGGGACAACAATTTTATTTACTTCCCGTAAGTCAATAACTAAACGGTACACGGGAGGCTTGGAGGGATCAGTTCGCTTCAGGATAGGCAACACGGGACTATTACACACGTTACCTCGCGTCTCCTCGATAACATCTTTATCGATCAGATCATAAATGATCGCTAATAAGGCCCGTTCACCATCAAGGGAGATACGATACTGTGGTATGCGTGGTAAGCGCGCATCAACTTTCAATTGAACAACATAAGGTGGTATATCCAGCAGGCCCACATCGTTGGGACCCGTCGCCCACAAAGAAGCCGGAAGAGAACTCAATTCCGGTGGGAGCTTATCAATCGATAGATACATATGGGAAATCACACTCATGTAAGCTCCACACCTGTAGGAGAGCAGTACAAAGTCGCATGTAACCTCTTCAACAAATCCAAGCCCAAAAGATTCTCACCACAACCAGTAGTCAAAATCAAAGGAGCTTCTAACTCATGAGACCCAATCGTAAGGGGCAAGGGGCTAGAAACTGGATTGCTAACGGGGGCGCCAGAGAATCCAACGGAAACATTCGTTAAGCCAGACAAAGGCGCGCCAGGGAGTTTCGAATGCATAATGGAACTTTTTGCTGCACCAGTGTCCAACAGAAAAGGCTCAACGACGCCCAATGTGGCTACTGCAACATAAGGCCCTCTCTGATCAACCGGAACTGATACTTCTCCCTTCCTTTGTCTATGGCTGTCCTAGTAGATACCTTCCGTATCAACATCACGCTCGACGTAATAGTCATTCACATGATACTGTGCAGATCTACCGGACGATGGTTCGCGTCGATCGAAACAATTCTGCGAGTCTGAGGAAGTGGCAAGACGCTCGGCCTGATTCTGAGTAACTCCACGACCTCTACCACGTGAAGCTTGTTGAGGACCACTACGTCCTCCTCGAGCTGACACACCATTGTTCCTATCACGGAGAACCGGACAATTAAACTTCAAATGGCCCTCCCCTCGACAATACGCACATTGATTATATCCCAACACAAAACGAGGTGCGGGAGAGTCATTTCGCGTCTGCGATCTGGAAAACTGTGATTGCGATCGATTTGGCTGTTGCGAGTCACTGAAATTCGAGCGCGGAGGATATGCTTGCTGCAATAAGACCTTAGTTTTAAGATCCTTCGTTTTCTTATCTGCACGCTCACTTTCTTCCTTTTCTCTATTTTCGTAATATTGGGCCGTAGCCAATATTTGAGCAGTAGTAGAAACAGCCCACGAACTCTCAGAATTTTTCAACTTGTTGCTAAGTTCGGGCAACAAGTTCGATACAAACTTATCAACAAACAGCCGCTGACCACCCTCCGAACTCATGTCCTGGCCACTATGATCAACAAATGCTTCCTCGAATCTCGTAAAGAAATCGGAAACGCTTTCATCCCTCTTTTGCTTGCACGCGGACAACTTGTCCCAATTGACGCGCATCGCTGGCATAAGCGTTTTCATAAGGGTAATTATCCTCTGGGGCAGCTCCACAATGAGCTGTTCAGGCTTAGCCCCACCAACTTGCTGAGTGTCTGCCGCCGCAAGGGCAGCCCAGTCACCGCCTAACTCGGCCGCGTGATTCTCGTGACGAATTTTCGCCCAAATCGGCTGAGGCACTACATTGCCAAACAACATGTCAATATCAGCAAGGTTCATAACAGTAGCATCCACCAATTGGGACAGCTCCTTGTAATAACCTGCAGGATTTTTACGGGGGTCAGGCAAAGTTTGCTTCACCTGTAAAACTTCTGATCGTTTCCAAGGGAGGTGTATCCACACTCTCTGAAAACGGCCTGGGACAGCAGGGTTAGCGTTAGGATTACCTGGCATCCACACTGGGGGAACTTCCCGCATAGGATATTGACCAGGTTTTGCCATCCACTCTGCAGTCTCTTCTTTGAACAATGCTCGAGGTTGCACTGTACATCGAAAGGATAACAGGCGTTCTAGAGCATCTCGAACCTTATCACCTACAATCACTCCAGTTGTGAACTGATGCTGGAGCTCAGAAACCTCAGAAGGTACATTATCGACCACATCATGATCCCACTCCTCCTTCAACGATTTACACAGTTCGTCAAACACGAATCGTTGAGTGGGCGCATTAAACTGAGAAAACGTTTCGAACACTACACGCGAAGTGTATCTAACAGGATTACGAATCCATCTACGTGCCATTTTTACCAGCGATTCACGTTCCCTACCATCAGGAAGCTGGCTGCGCCTCTGAGCAACATCTGAAAGAGCCGAGCCGAGTATTGGCCCAAAAAGCGGAGAATAAAGAGTAGCAACAGCAGTCAGAAGACGGCTACGAACGGAAGGAGAAGAGGAAGAAGATGCAGGCGCAGCAACAGTAGGAGTGGAGGCAGTGGAATTAGACGCGGTACCAGGAGTAGCGGGAACGGCAGACTGAGGAGGGACTTGGAAAGGCGCAGTAGGAGGAGAAACCGGTAAAAGAGGATGAACGATCTGCGGCACAAGGGGATTCAGGAGAGCGGGAGGAACGGCGGGCTGACCGGCAGCCGCCAAAACAGCAGGTTGAGGAAGAGGTAGAAGCACAGGACCCACAGCATCGGGAGCATAAGGAGGTGGTGATTTCAACAGATAAGATAGTAGCGAATCCTCTATCGCCTCGTCTCCCGTCTTCTCGGCATTAGACGGTAACACCGGATAACATTTATCCACCGCCATATGATGAAGTCGAGCACTAACTTCCTGCTCTTTCTCATCTTTGTCTCGCTGATACTGTTCTGCATTTCGCATCACCGTAAGGACACCTTCTCTTTTATTTTTCTTACTCTGTTTGATTTCTTTCTGCTTGGCCTCTTTCCGCCATAACCGGAAGGAATCAAACATGGCCGGCCGAACCTTCTTTTTAAACAGTTTAGCTTCCAAATTATCTAAGACAGCAGTTTCGAAACTACCATGTGATGGCCAACTAAGGACGCCATCATTTTTAGTGTCGCGGACCCAATAGTCATTATACACGATAGGACCCACGCCATGGCGACTATAGAGCTCATAAATTGGAGTTCCAACCGGAGGTATCGGACACGAATCCTCCAGCCGGGAATCCATTCTGCAACATTTAAAAAAACCAAACAAAGTACTACGGCCAGGCATCGTGCACACTAACCGAGTTTACAAACTTCAAGGGCTATCGAATTATGATATCCTCGCACAAAAAATGCAAGACCCTCGGTTTTTGGCAATTGCAATCGTCAAATAAAACCCAACAACTAAGAGCCACGAATGCTATGGAACCACGCAAGGAACACTGGGAGCGACCCACAAATACTTAACTGAGAGAACAATGGCGTCACCAGGAAGGCCCGTCTATCGTCTCGCCGTACAAAGGACTACGCCAGGCGCCAAAACAGGTCGACAGTCAGGGCATCAGTCCGTCGCAGCCGTCAGGAGGCGGGGATCTTCGCGGGAAAAGACGTCGGGCCACTTATTTCGACAACTGGATCGATGAAGCGGGGTGCACCTTCCCTCGGAGATTTCACACGAAGTTCCTCACGATCGTCGGGCTTTGGACCGGTACCGTTGATGTCGCCCCACGTTGGGCGCCAACTGAAGGACTGGGTTATTCTAAGACCCAGCGGTGCCAGGGAACAACACCTGAAACCTTCGTGGGTTACCTGTTCTGGCGTACGAAACACAGAGACACGGGACACTTCCAGCGACGTCAGAGATCAGCGTTTATTTACTGCAGGGATACAGAGGTCACAAGAAGTACACAACGTGTAGGTTCTCGGAGACTGCTTCGAATTGCAAAAGTGGATCGCTCTTTTTATACACGTTTTTGCCATAGCACAGTATGGCAAACAAAGGTTACAACCCAGTTCCCACAATAAACTTCAAAAGAGTCGTGTTCATGTTTCAGGAGGCCGGAACATAATTACAACAGTATTGCCGGTTCCCAACTGTAAAAACATATCTTCTCTGTAATAAAACACATTCCATCCTGACCGTAAACACATTAGGAGAAGGGACAAAAACAGATGCAAAGAAAGGACAAGGATGCGCAACAGGTTAGAAAAGAGTGTTGGGAGTAATAAAGGAAACTTGATAACGGGATCAAAGACCTCGTGTCCAATGTATGCATGACTGAAACAATAGACCGGCACGGCAAGATGAGCCTCGAGCGGGGCCATCTGCCTTCGCCGTGTCATTTCCCTCGTCGTAAAAGTCACACTCAAAGAAACACGTGTCCCTCGTGTAAGCTTGGGAGTCCCAGGGTCACGAAGCGGACAAGGTCCGTTCGCTGGCTACTTGAGGGCAAGAAACAAAATGGATGCTGTATCTAAAATGGAACCCGAGGGTTCGGATGAACAAACCCAAAAATAAGACGAACCATACGTGGTTGCATAGCGAAACCGCGTACATCCACTATACTCGTCATTTGCGGTTCGTAGACACCAAACTCATCCATATTCGTCACCACTCAAAAGTGTCGTTCCGTCCCACACGGAACCTCAGTGGCATCCGCTCCAACCTGATGAAACACAGAATGAACTGCGTCAGCCAGGCCTTTACAGTATTCCAACACCATGTCATCAGTTATAGTCATCAACTTGTTGGCTGGTATAAATACGTGTCTCATGGCGCGTCCCATGATTATTTTGTGAGGACTTAACCTTGTAGTTCTGTCTGGAATTGATCTAATAGTCATGAGTACTAGAGGCAAGACATCGGGCCATTTCATACCTGTGGCCAAACACATTTTCCCTATTCTATTTTTGATAGTACCATTCATTTGTTCAACCACACCAGAAGCCTCTGATCGGTAGGCGCAATGTAGTTTTTGTTGTACATTCAATGCTTCACTGATTAATTTTATAATCTCATTATGGAAATGTCCTCCTCGGTCTGATTCAATTGTCACTGGGAACCCAAACCTAGGGATGAACTCTCTCAACAGTAGCTTTGCTACCGTCATCCCATCATTTCTCCTTGTTGGAAATGCTTCCACCCATCTGGAGAATAGGCAGACCATAACCAAAACATACCTCAGTCTGTTACAGGGAGGCATCTCAATGAAATCCACTTGCATTCTGGTAAAAGGCCCTACTTCTCGGCCTATTGTTCCTAGGCTCACTACTGTCTTTCTCCCAGGATTGTATTGCTGACATATTAGGCATCTTTGACAAAGACTTTCTGCTACAAGTCTGAACTTTGCATTGTACCAGGTCTGCTTGAATGACCTGTTCATGGCGTCTCTCCCTATGTGTCCCTGGCCATGATACATCCGTGCCATGGTAGACATCATGCTATCAGGCATAACTGGTCTTCCATCTCGATAGAACCACACATGATCCTTCTCTCTTGGTGCACATCCTGCTTTTACCCGCTGTTTCATTTCTTCATCTCCTGCCTCTTCTTGCAACTGTCTTACTTCTTCCCAGGTTCCCACAATGGTAGTAAACATCAATGAGCAAGAAGACATTTCTCTTTCCTTAGCCCGATTGACTGAATTCTGATTCCGTGCACACTATTGTGCCATGTCATTTGCATACCGGTTTCCAGTAGTGATATAATCACTACCTTGACTATGAGCAGCACACTTCACAACAGCCAATTGTCTAGGCAGCTGTATCGCCTCAAGCAACTTTCCGACCACTTCAGCATTCTTAATAGGAGTTCCACTCGAGGTTAGGAAACCTCTTTGTAGCCATAGTTGGCCAAAGTCGTGGACGACTCCAAAGCCATACTGGCTGTCAGTTATCACAGTCACTTTCACATTTTTCCCAATTTTACATGCTCTAGTCAAAGCCACAAGTTCTGCTACTTGGGCTGATTTTACTCCTTTCAGATAGGATGCTTCCATTACTGCTGCGACTGTGCACACTGCGTACGCTGCACTCAGCACTCCTTCATCTGTTCTCAAACAAGACCCATCAACAATCATCACAAAATCACTCTCTGGCAAAGGTAGGTCTTTTATATCTGGTCGTGGTTTTGTGCAAAAATCAAGTACATCCACACAATCATGATCTGCTTCATCTCTTAATTCCACATTCTCAGCATCAGGCAACAATGTTGCAGGATTCACATTCAAACATCTTGAAAGACTCACATTAGTTGCACCTAATATGACCTTTTCATAGTTAGTCAGCCGACTGTGTGTTATATACTGAGTACGACTCCTTGTTAAAAGGATCGCCACATCATGAGGTACGAACACTTTTAATGGGTATCCCATCACAATTCCTTCACTCTGCTCCAAACTTCGGCATGTAGCAGCTACTGCTTTCAAACACCCAGGTAGGGCTACAGCTACTGGGTCAAGCATTGATGAAAAGTATGCAATTGGTCTCCTCAGTTTTCCATGCTTCTGTATCAACACTGAAAGTGCACATCCATTTCTCTCACTGCAATACAACTCAAACTCTTTCTCATAGTCAGGCATACCTAATGCAGGTGCCTCACACAAACCATCTCTCAATCGTTTAAATGCTGCCAATTCTTCCTTGCTTAAATCAATGGGGTCTTTCACATTACTTCTCGTCAGTCGTATCAAAGGTTTTACAATCAAAGAGAAGTTGCTGATCCACTGACGACAGTATCCAACCATTCCCAAAAACATTCTCACCTCTCCTTGAGTCATGGGAGCTCTCATTCCTTTTATGATTCTGATTCTGTCTATTGTTATTTTTCTTAGTCCTTTCTCAATGTTGTGACCTAAGTACTGTACTTCCTTTTTACAAAATTGTAATTTCGATGGTGACACTTTAAGTCCTCCATTTGCCAAATGATTCAGCAAGGCTATTGTGTCTACCTCACAAGCTTCACGTGTTTTTGACGCCACCAAAAGGTCATCAATGTATTGGACTAACACTGAATTCTCGGGCATTTCTAGACTCTCCAAAGACTTCTTTAATAGCTGATTAAATATTGAGGGGCTTTCTGTATACCCCTGTGGGATTCGGCACCATGCCAAATTACGCTCGCCGAAACGAAACGCAAATATTTGCTGACTGCCTTGGTGCAATGGGATAGAAAAGAAAACATGGCACAGATCAATCACTGTATACAATTCTGCATCATGGGGAATCTGATACATGATCACTGATGGATTTGGTACGATGGGACAACATGATACAACAATTTTATTCACTTTTCTCAGATCTTGCACTATTCTGAATTTCCCATTAGGCTTTTTAAGTCCCATTATTGGTGAATTACATGGACTATTAATAATTTCTCTCAAGACCCCTTGCCTGATCATTCTCTCTATTACAGGAGTTACTCCTTCAATTATTTCAGGTGTCAATTTATATTGTGGGATGTTTGGATATGTTACTCCTTGCTTTACAGTTATTTCTACTGGGTCTACATTTCTCATTAGTCCTACATCTTCTCCAGTGAAGTCCCAGACTTCCGCTTTTACAGACTGTTTCAATTCCTTAGGTAATTCATCAGGATTGAATACAGCATATGTCTCTGTAACCTCATTTTCTCTGTTAGCTATGGTCATTTTATACAATACATCATCATCTGGTGTTTCAAATGCTATTCCATCCGGAGTACAGAATATAGTGCAATTCATTTTGCACAACAGGTCCCTACCTAATAAATTCACAGGATGGGTGTCGCACACAACAAAGCGGTGCATTTCTGAAAATTTCCCTATTCTAACTTTCACTGGTTCTGTAAGGTAAGTTTTAATCTGTCTGTTGGATACACCCACTACTTGGATCGTTTCATCCGAGAGAGGAAGATTCTTAACATCAGCTGACCTAACAGTTGATCGAGTAGCTCCAGTATCGACTAGGAAAGTAATATTTTCATCATTAACCTTCCCATCCACAAATGGTCCTGTCTGGTCTACTTCTAGAGTTGCGCCAAGTACGCACTCCTCTTCCTCCCTTCGGCACCGTCAATAACTTTCTTCTGAGTCACTCTCATCGCGTTGCAGCCAATAATGCGAAACAGCGCTAGCGTGTGGCAGCTTATTTACCTGTTCTTCATTGTAGAATCCCGATTCACTACTATACTTCTGTGAGTTTCTGCTCTGTGGAAAAGGCGGTTTTGGCACCTGATTCTGTGGGGTAACAACCTGCTGCTGTTATTGCAGTTGACCACTCACCTCATGCTGCACCTGTGGGTTCAATGATGGATTTTCATTGTTAGTGCTTGGGGGAAATTTACACTCAGATTTCCAATGCCCTATCCTGCCGCAATTGTGGCATGGGAACTTCTTTTTAGCTTCTTCTATATTACCCTTTCCTTTCCCAGGACCAAATCTCTGTCTTGTTCCTGTGTCTTTCGCGTGTTCTACTAATTGAGCTTCCTGTCTTTCCGCTACCTTTACCTGTGCCCACATAGCCTTTTCTTTCAGTTTTCACTGTTTTGCCACAATCTCATCACTAAAGTATTTAGCATGTCTCAATACTTCATCTATTTTCTTATTTTGCCAATCAACAGTATGCTGTTTAATCATTTCACCAATTTCAGGGCGTAAACCATATACAAATCTGTATACAAAGTGACTCAAATCCTTCTCACTCAGATTCTCATCTCCACTAAACTGTTTAAAAGCTAGTATCAGCCTCTCATAATATGCATGCACTGACTCTTTACCTTCTTGATGTGTTCGATCAATTTTTACCCAATCTGTCTCTTTAGGGGGTACCTTGTTTTTCAAAAATACCATAACTTGTTCATATTTCTTCATTACCTCAGGGTCTGGAGCTCCTGTTTTTGTATCCCTAGGGTATTCTTGAGTTGGCCAATTAATCATTAGTTTGCACTCTGTCCATAAATCTGCTGGCACTATTATGTCAAATAGACTATTCAAATCAATCCATAGTACTTTAGACAATTTTACAAATCTGTCTACTTGCCTGTACCACTCAACAGGCTTCTCGCGCAGTCGAGGGAAATCATTCGTGAAAGACAAAATATCCTGTCTTGTCCATGGGACATGTACGTATCCTCCTCCTGGAATCTCTCTCATGGGGCATTCTGTCACTACTTTTTCTTTTTCTCTTACAGGGAATGCTGAAAATGTCTTATCTGAGGCATCATCACGTTTTCTATACCACCTGCTTCTCCATTTATCCACATCTCCCCATTTTCTCAATAGTTGATTATGTCCTTAATCTGACCTATCCGTCCTGTGGTATTCATGTTTTCAATATCTTTTTCGGTGAAATCTACTCGATAGGGTTTCTGTAAGGTCTATTACCTTTTCAATATCAATACCCATCTCATTTGCCACTTCTTCTAACCTTTCATGCAGGTTTTTCGCTCTCCACGTCACACTTTTGCACAAAAATAGTAATTCCTCATCCTGGTAGTTTTTCAACTTTTCTGTGGGGATAGTCCCTACTATTAATTCTTCTAATACCATTCGTAACTTGGCCACATCAATTGATTGGGATTCTTTGTCTTTTCTCTGCAAGCTTCTTAACCACTCACTTAATTCGTCTGTAGATGGTCCTACTGGTTTCTCTATACTACCGTGTTCTGAAACCCTTTGTGGTTCTAATAATGATTCCACTGTCATTCTGCTCCTTTCAGAGATATCCTGACTTATGAATGGATTGTTTGAAACATTTGGTTCGATCATACGTATCGTCTGTCTCCATGGATTCTCATTTTGTCTCGGTTGCAGCTGTTCAACCTGTCTATTGCTCATATAAGGAACGGTTAAGCAATGTTCACTATCTTTTTGTTTCTCGAAAATGGGCATTACTGGACCTATTGTTACTGGAACGGTTACTGCTTCTAGGTTCTTAGTCAATTCTCTTATTTTCTCAGTTAATTCTAGTGTCGTTTTTGCTAATTCTATAGAATTTTCACCATTTGTTCTATTTTCTGATTTTCTTTCTACTTCCCTAATGGAGTTACTTATTTTTAAATCTTGTGACATGGGTTCTGTCTTAATAATTCGTAATGTTTCTTTCATTGGGGCACTTGGTGTTAATATTTCTGGTTCTGGTCGATACGGTGGTGGATTTTTATAAAACATGTCATCGAGAACATCATCTTCTTACTCATTCACTCCATACCTTCTCGATTCTACATTATGTCTTTTTTCTACACACTTTCTTCCTTCATTCTCTCCTGTAGTTCTTACGGGGAAGAGACTTTCAGTCATACTCGCTTCCCGCCATCTTCTCATTCGATCATTATGATTTTCATGACCATACTGTCGACCAAACATGTACCTATATCTTCCGCCACTTCTCTGTCTTTCTCGTTCATGCATTTCATCTTCCCATTCTGTCAATGCCTCAAACTGCGTCGGTCTAGGTCTTGGTTCTAAATTCATCATTTTCTCTCTCAGGTTTCTCAAAATTGCCAAATTAAACGAACCATGTTCTGGAAAGGCTAGGACTCCATCTTTTTCTGTATATTTTACCCAATTTTCTAACCAAATACACGTATGATATCCATATTTTGCAACCATGAAGGATGCGGGTGTTTTTGATGGGGGAAGTAACTGTCCTTCCCTTGTCACAATCGGTTTGTCTTTCTTAAACCACCCTTGATTTTTCCAAATAATGACTTTTTCTTCTTTTCTGTTGGATCGTAATACATTTTCCTGTCTTCCGTGTATCACTAGTCTCTCCTTACAACTGTACTGTTATTCTGTCCAATTGCAGCGCAACTCACACTAACGCACCAATCCGGAGCGTCTATGTCACTGTCACAATTCTCAAATCCCAGCGCGACTCACACTAACGCACCAATCCGGAGCATTTTACCGTTCTGACCGACTGTCCAATCCCAGCGCGGTCGTCCTGACGTCTGCAGCCGCTGCGGCAGCTCCTGCTCCTGTCTACCCCTCCTTCACAAAACCACTTGGTAGGTTTTTGTTTCATTTTCTACAGTTCTGTTAGTAACAACATAGAAACATCTCCATTGTCCGCTTCGCTAACCAAAGAATAGCAATAGACCTTTCTCACGAGAATTCCGTCTTTCCTGAGAGCAGCGCTTACCTCTGCCCTACTACGGAATCATTACTTCTGTTGATAAAGTAGCACAACCCTTCTAGCAAGCATCAACTAACCGCTTCTCTAGAATTAAGACACCTAGTTGGAGACCCAATGCTCCTGAGAAATAAAACCAGAGTTTCGCAATTAATCGGAATGCCTTTTCATACGCACACTTTTATACGGAAAATGTAGTACATTCACACAGAATTCTGCCTTTCCCGAGAACAGCGAACAGTCTGTCCTACTACAGAATTATAACACTCGTTAACAAAGCAGCGCTTACCTCTCCTTTGTCCTTATAACAAGCTCAGAGAGTACCTATTACCTTTCCAGTGATAAGCGTTATCGGAATGCCAGTTGGATTCCTGGTACCTTAGACCAGAATTTCACAGGTAACCTTCGCTATCATACACTCTTTTCTCAATACAAAAATGTCTCTAATGGCAACATACGACGAAGTCACCGAATAGAACACAGACAATGCGTCGTGCAACTTCAATCGTCACACGATTTCTCCTGTGTACCTACAGGATAACAACAATTCCGTCTTTCCCGAGAACAGCGCTTACCTCTGCTCTACTACGGAACCGTTACAAACTTCTGACTTCCTACATCCCAGAAGCCGTGCAAACAACATATAACTCGACTCAACTCAACATGTAATGTTAGTACATATACCAATACAAATCAATAATCAATAATCAATAAGCTATGTACAAGCAATAGTCACCAAACCAAAACAATAACAACCATCATACTGCTACCAGAAAAACTGCTCCAGCGCGGAATACTAAATCCCTCCCTTCGTCACAGACCAAAAGATCTCACAAACACACTCAATCAACACATTCGCTGGTGGGGCCCATAACACCAACATTCACTCACCATCGATCTGCAGTTCTCGGGAGGTGATTGGTTCCGAACGCTGATATGGAAAGAAATACCTCTTTCTCCTAATGAGCAATAATTCTACATAACCTTCCCCAACTCATTAGGCCCTGAATTCCACTTTTGGTATTCCTCCCATAGATGGTCAATAGATCTGTTAGTTGCTGGTTAGGTAATTTCTAATTCTTCATTCACTTTGAATCAATACATTTTCAATGAATAAACAACCCAACTCATTTAATAATTTTATCAAATCAATCTTTATCTAATTAATGCAAGTTAAATCATTTGTTATTCAAGCCGCCAATCATCATATTTACCTATTCTGGCTAATTGTCGTCCTCTAAGTCAAACTTTGGGCATCAGTTCAGTCTGTCAAAGATTCAAGGAAACAGCTGTCCTGCAGTGTCACCGTCCTCTCCGTCAGCATAACGTCAGGATACCAAAGTTCAAGTCATCGAATCGAATCGTGCCGCATCTCTCTTACCTCACTATTCTATCATAATTTATACTAAAATCACTGTCAGAAAGTAACAAAATTCGGTTTCCAGCTCCTCGGATTGGATAATCAGAAATCGTCCTACAGAGTTCACATGTAGTTTGTCCATTAGATCATCACACTGGCTGATTCCGGTTATAAGAGATATTCCATTGTTCTAAGGAAAGCTGGCTTGCTTCCCAGGACGACCTTGGTGGGTACAGTCTGCTTAGGGTCACGAATAGGCCACTGTTGCTGGCGTTAGCGCAGGCGCACTTCTCCCAGAACTTCATGCAGCGTTGTCAGTCAAGTCAGATACAGGAGGCAGCCATTTCGTGGCAGGCCCAAATGGTCAACTTAAGCAAAAGAATCACAAAACGTAATTAATACATAGAAAAGATTAATAAAATGTTATTCCCTCGCTAATACCCATATGTGCGTGTATTTATCTAGCAGAAAGCAACACTCAAAGCGATTTATACTCACTTAATAAAGCACAAATCACAAATACATCACAAAAGCAACATATATCATGCCATATTCTACTTCTCTAACATTCAGTGGTCGAAGTGGGGGGGAACGGCAGGGCACGGCGTGCCCCTACTTCTTCAATTCCAGCGATTCCGTTCCCCTACTTTTTTATTTTGAAAATGCGTCCCAGGACGCAAGAAATCACCATCGCCTATAAAGCTCGGCGTTCCTGGCGTTCGAGGACGGGCGGCAGAGAAGTAACAGGACTCTGTCTTTTCCTTCTTACCCAGAGAAGAAAAATAAAGTGTCCGCTTCTGCTCTGTAGCTTCAGCTGCCTTCCCCCCTCCCCCCAACTCTTTCCCTCTTCCCTCTCTTTCTGTCTAGCAGTTCGTCTCTTACAGGAAACCGAGATTTCAAGACGGGGTTTTTAAACTCTTTCCTCTCCTTCTTTTATTTCCTCCCCTGTGAAATGGATCCAAAAAAGAAAATAATTTTTGCTGGAAATGTCATATTTTAATTCCAAAGTGCAGCATCTGGAATAAAAGGTTAAAAATAGGAAAAATAACTAAGTGAAGTACGACAGACTGTTAGCCAGAGGCGCCACTAGAGCCAAATTTCGGGGGGGGGGGGGGCAATTTTTTTTTTTGGGGGGGCTTAATCTTTAAGCAATAGGCAGAGTGGAGCTGCAGGGGCTCTTCGGAGGGGTGAAACAACAGCAAGGCCTCATTAACATGCAAATGGTCTTTAAAAGACCTGTGAAGTGCTCGGGTGCGGCTGTGTGTGTGCCCCGGAAGCTGTCTCAAGCCCTTTGAGTCCAATGGGTGTTGCGTGCCTGCTGGTAGCAAACTGACCAGATTGATTTTATTCACACCCAAACACATTAGCGCCACTTTTACAGAGTTTGCCAGTGAAGCGCTATTTTTGTTTTCTTGTCTTTGTTTTCCCCGGGCTTGGAACTAGTGCACCAATCCTGGAGGTACTGCAAAGTGTGGATTGGAAAACAAAATGTGTACTGCGGCTCTGCGTACAGGGATGTGGTCTTTTTACCATACTGCTTACGTTTTGTAAGGATATAAGCAATGGGCATTGAAATGGGTCCATTCAGGGCCCTGTAGTCATGTCCTTAACTTTTCAGGCAAGAGCACTCACTGATTTCTGAATAGTGAGTGTAAACGCATTAAGCTAACCATGTTGTTCCTGCTTACAATTCACATGGTTTGCTAAATTTTGCATTCCCTATGATTGTTTGCTTTTTCCACGATGTTGTCACTTTTTTTTTGTAGGCTGCATATTGCTCTGCGTCATTTAAATTGAGCCGCATCCAGGTGTTTATAGCCGGCAGCAATTGGGTTGTAGTTGAAGGCAGTGTGAGTTTTTCTCAGTGGGGCAGTATGGTGTTCAGTGGGGGAGAGGATGTGGCACTATGGCCAGAGCTACTGAATTTGTAACTGGGGAACCAGGTTCAGCCTTAATAACCAGTCCACTAGACCACTCTCCTGAGAGATCACAATCCCATGCTAGACCTTAGAAGGCTGCGCAAGACCTTAGAAGCCCTGGTGTCTTAGCACCAGCAAGTGGACCCTAGCAGTGGCAAGTGTGGGTTAACCTTCAAGGTTTGTCCACCACAATCCATATTGAAGTTCACCTCCAGACTTGCAGACAGGCCTATGAAGCAGCACACCCTAGAGCGACAGTGACTCTGTCACTGAGGTCACAGGACACTTGAGAAGGGCCAGCTCTAGGGCAGTGCAACCGGTGTGACCGCACCGGGTGCTGACTTTGGGTGGAGGCATTATGTTTGCAAGTATATTAAGGTTTTAAAAGTGCTTGCTGCCTCCTTCCTGGCCTCTAGCAATTTTCGGCAACAATAAAAATGTCATGATGACTCTGGTGTTTAATGTTCTTCCTAGAGAGAGAACATTTTGTCTAGTGGAAGTTCTGATTCATGGAAAGGTAGCTCAGAAGGATAATGTGCCTGCTGCAAAGAACATGTACCATACAGATTGTGAGAAGTTGGCCTGGTATATGCTGTCCACTAGTTATAGTGGGCACCTTGTACCAGTCCAAACAACCCTAATTGGAGATAGGTTTAAAGACAACCTTTATTGAAAGCTATCCTAGTGGTAGCTATGGAGATCAGCCTTCAGGCTAAGTCTTGAAGGAGTGTAAAGCAGCTTGGTTTACCAGATTATAAACTCTTGAATTACTAAATGAAAGGAGATCCACACAAGGTATATATAAAATATATGTATTTATTTCTAAACACTCACTACTAATATCTTTATGAGATTAGAGTCCAAGATACACAATAATACAGTTCTAAAACGACAGTAAATAACACAATATACAATGGGCCCTAGGGGCGGACCAAACCATATATTAAGAAAGTGGTATAAGAACCACGACTTGACTAGACATAGTGCCTAAAGCACGTAGAATCGCTGGGACCCCAAGGAACCACCCAAGGTAGTGACACAGGAGACCCACAGGGGACGCGTGCAGTGTGAGAACACAAGCACGAGCCCCGTACTATTTTATGGGAAAGTCACGGTTGGAATTTTAGAAGATAAGGACACTTAGGAGAGGACTTTGAGAAAACCCCTTTAGACTTAGGGGGTCCTAGGGCCAGCACCCACGGGAGCACCGGAGTACTTGAGTTACCACACCCAGGGAAGCCGGGTGCATAGGTGTCAAATGGTGTCGGGGATCGTCGTTGATTTCAATGGCGATCTACTGCAAAGTGCTGCTGCCGGGAAGGAGAAAAGTGTCCGGTGTGATCCAAGCCTGGATCAAAGATCAGAAGAACCTGAAAGCAGAGGGTACAGAGTCTGGGTCACTTGCCAGTGACCAGGGGCACGGTAGACGAAAGCCCACCGATGTTGGGTGATTCAAGTGCGAAGAGGCGAAGCTCGACTCTACAGCCACGAGGACCAGGAGGCGTCGACGACAACCAGAAGCTGGATTTGAGCTGTACCACAAAGGATGTCGAGTGCTGGGGTGTCGGTCCTTGTATTGAACACAACAAGCCTTGGCAACAGTAACCCACGCAGGAAGAGAAAAGATGCTTTGGTGCGGACCAACAAGGTCCTGGGGACTCCCCAAGCAATGGAGAGTCAGGACACGTCTGGAGCAATCAGGTAAGCCTAACTAGAGGTAAAGTTGCCTTCACAGGGACCCACCAGTCGACGGACTAGGGATCGCAAAGGGACCTCGAGAGAAAACACAAAGGGCCAGCTCACGGAACACTCGTGGAGTGTAGGCGGGCAATCTTCAGTGCAAATGCTGCTCGGGGTCAGGGCTATAAGTAATCCAAAGCTTAGCTGCAGGAGTTGTTGGAAAGCTGATGCTTCTGCAAAGTGATGTGGTGTCCAGGGGTTCGGTTTGCACGGTCGCCACGAGGGATACGGGATACGGGCCTCAGACTTGCTGTGGGCACTGTTCGACCTCTAAGACCACGGAAACCCACCTCCTGTGTTGCAAAATTCTTCGGAGTCTGGCGGGAGCTTCGGAGCTGCAAACTGGTCAGATCTGTCTTTGGTGCCTGCCTTGCAGGGGAGTAACTCCTTTACTCCAAGGGAGATTCTTTACTTATCTAGTTCAATGTAGATCGTCAAATTTCCAGGATTCAGTGTCAGAGTTTCGTCCAGGTGTAATCTAAAGTCCTGTAGCCAGGGGTTCCTTTCTTATACCCAAGGAAGGGGTGGGACAAACTCTAGTGACCCACCTATGGGAGGGTCAGGAAAGAGGGGTGGCTACACCCATTTCCTTTGTCCAGTTTTGCGCCAGAGCAGTGGCTGGTAGCCCCTGCAACCGGTTTGAGCTGGACTATGCACAGGGACACCAAATGTGCCCCCCAGTGCTGAACTTCAAAGCACTCTTGGAGTGCACCCACCTAGCCCCAATACACTAAAGCCTTTTTGGGAGGTGGTGACACCTCCCTGTGACAGGAAACCTATTTTCCAGGCCTCCCATGCCGGAGTTTCATCCAGCAACAGGAGGGCAGACTCGTGTCTGTGGCTGGCAGCATCCATTTTGTGATGTCAGGGCTCTGTTAGCTGGTACCGGGTATATCGGTGCTGTCATGTCTCTCCCTCTAGAAGGGTGGGATCATACTCCCACACCAGTTACTGGTGTGGGGGTATGATTCCAAAGTGTTTGACAACAAATACAACATGTTTCCGTGCAGCCATTCGAAAGTTAGCATTTACTGTTTGGTTATTATGCACTTAAGAGTGTATGGTTTGGCAGCATCACAAACAACCCCAGAATAAAGGTTCTGAAGGCTGCTGAGGGGCTCTGCTCATGCATGGGCACCCTCTCACATAAATCCCAGCACCCTGCCTTCAGGATTGGTAAGGCCTGTCATAGGGGTGACTGATAGGTTTATTTGTGCAGTGATATGGAGAGATATAGTGAACCTATATCTCTGTAAGGGGTGCATGCACCACCTTACCCAGGCTGCAGTAGCAGACCTGTGGTGTCATTTTGGAAGGCTTTCCAGGGGTGACACAATACATGCTGCAGCCCCTGGTAGGCCTCTGGGGTACCTATGCCCTTGGTACATAGTATACCATATACTAGGGACTTATAAAGGTACCCCAGAATCCAATCTGGAGTGTACCTATAGTACTTGTAATCAATTTAAGGGAGAAAGCAGATGGGCTGGGGTCCTGAATAGCAGGATCCCAGCCAGACTAAGTCGAAAACCAGCAAAACACCAGGAAAAAAGTGGGGGCATCCATGTAGTCAGATTCCACCTTCCTACACAGATCACAAAGTGCACATAATGTAAATAGGTCAGTGGGCTACTGCTTTTGTCAGAGAGATCATTTTGTTACTTGCAGTTAATAAGTTAAAATCCTAACATAGAACAGTGAGCTCTTAACTTTCATCTAAGAGCTTCATACAACCTGCAAGGTATAAATTAGAGCGTTATGTTTTACCCCCAGTCTTTGGTTATCCTAATGTTGCAAAAGGTGTTCTTTTGGACAGAAATCAATTCTGATTATTGAAGAGCACCCCCAACCATGGTATTACGTTTTAAAATTCTGAGTTTGTTTCTCCAGACCAATCACTATTAAACTATACCGCCTAGTAGTATGGTTGTCATGTGACTCCTACACCTTGTAGTCCTTAGTCTTATGTAACATTTTCTATACAGTGATTTACACACATATTGATTGTCTCTGAGTAATGTGTGTGATGTAAAGTGCCCCTGACACCCTACACTGGTATGAGTGGCGCTGTAAATCAAATTAAATGCATCTGAGAGAGAGTGTGGTTATGGAGACTTGAGGGGCACTGTTAAAGGGTGGTAGTGAGGGAATCCATGACAGAGGTGGCCATTAGAGGGTAATAACAAACATTAATGAACAGGGCACCAACAGTGCTAAGACCGGCCCTGCCCTTGAGGCCAGTCTGCCTCACCCATAGTTCGCTCCATTGGCCTTGTTTCAGAAGTAGTAGCTGCCACTCACCAGGGATTGGCAATGCAGAATTTGGCACGCACACCAAACTAAGTTCGCAAACTTCACAGTCTCTCTGTTTCATTCACAAGCACTTTTAACATGTGCTGCTTGCTGTGGGGTCACTGGAATTAAATATGCAGCAAAGGAGGACAAAATTATGCCACAGTGTTGACTAAATTATGCATTTTTAAAAAGGCTGCAGCGTAATGCAGTATATTTTCTGATATTTTATTATTTTGACGTGTACACATGCTAACAGTCTTTGGAAAGATTTTGCCTTATTAGCACCACTGTAACATACAAATGCAACAGTGATAAAGATGATCAGTCAACCTTTGCAATAAGCCATCCACTCCGCAGCAAAACAAGTCAAATTTTTTGTTAACTTTTGATACATTTGAGCTATAAACAATTTATTAGTTTAAATGGTCAGATCATGCAGCAGATCTTGCATTAGGAGGCAAATATGGCAGAGCCAGAGTTATATATAAAACATTTGCAATCTAGGATATTTTGCCATTCATGTTTGAACTGCTGTTGTGGAAAAAGGGAGAAGTGCTGATGACAAACTCCATGGCTCGGCGACAAATGGCTTGTGCTTCCACATTTTATCGTATTTGGGACATTCTGTGCTTAGAAGCATATCCCACTTTGTGAATGTGATTTAATGTCAATAACTCATTATAACCTTATATAAACATGTGTATCCATTGGTTGATTAAACTGGTCAGTGAAATGCCAAACAAATACTAAAAATTGGGATATTTGCGCATTCTGGCCACACCTCTGGCTCCGCCCACTGAGCCAATCCTTGGGTTATTCCCGCCCTCTGATTCTCCGCCCACAGTTCCCCTACTTTTTTTTCCCCCACTTCGACCACTGCTAACATTAGTATGCGTATATATTTAGTTTACATTATAATTAAGCCATGCAAATGCATTCCCCCATATATTCCTGTTATTAGTATGGTTGATTAATACTTTTCACATCAAACTATTAGTAACATTACAATAAATTGATTATTCAGATTAATATAAACATGCAGAATGGGGAGGGTATACAAAATGTTGCGTTACCCGCTCCAGCAGAGAAACCCAGGTACGAGTCTGGCGTGAAGCTCACGCATCCTGTGATTCTGGAGAAATCACGTAAACTCCCCGAGCCTAAAAATGAATGTGTCCCTCTGTAATGCAACTGGTGCTGTTGTTAAGCGCTCGGCTACCTTAGGATCGAGTTTGCGCTAGATAAAACTGCAAAAAAACTCAACAACCCAAAACCGATATACCAGAGCGGCCGCACTTGTGCTGATTGCTGAACCCACCGTGCTGCCTGTTTGTACTGAAGGAGCCTGACCTCTAGCGACAGAACTGAGCACTGCACTCCCTCCCCTCCCCTCCCCTCCCCTGAGATGAGCCCCGTGTGTTTCCGTTAAAAGCCGGAAGTGGTAGGTTGCTGCAACACCGCTGATATCGGTGTAAATATTATTCGTACCACATTCTGAACTTTTGGAAATAGACCATCAGATTAAACAAAGAGGTAAAACACGGAGTCTATCATTATCACAGGAGTGCAGACAGTTCCTCCAGGAACGGCCTTTCAAAAATTCGAGTTATGGTAATCACTGCCACACGAAGTGCAGTGAAACACTCAAATCCCGGGGACTTCGTCTTTCACGTACATTTGTACAACTGCAGCTTTAAAATATTATGACCTCATAATATTAGTGTGACACCGCAGCTTGTTACACTAAACAATATATAGTATGCGAGTAAACCTCAATATATTTTGTACTTAAGAATCAATAAAATATATTTTTTTATTTCATAAGAGTTAAAGAGAAGTCTCATGTGGGTTGAATGTAGATATCATGCAAAGGATTGTGGGGAATGTGGGTGTTACCCTCACTGTCTGGTGATGCTGCTGAGTTGCCTGATCTCACAGCAGCGCAGCCCATCTGAAAGGGTCTTTGCAACATCTTGCGTGGATGGAAAGCTGAGTTGCTTTTTGTGGTGTCTCTTTCCATGCAAACATGTACATGACTTTGCGGGACATATTGGAGCATATTAACAAGCCCCTATCGCGACGTGGTTAAATGGCATAACACATCCTTGTAAATAAGGCACCCTTTCACGTAATCCTTAGCGTGAAAGGAAAGGGGTGGGTAATGGGTGTTCCTTGATTCAAGCAAGCCTGGCTGAAGACGGCTGAAATGCCAGAAACCGGTCCTACGAAGCTTGTTTCCGGTCCAGGGAAGACATGGCTTGGTAGTTCGGGCTGGACTGTTCCCATGAGGCACAGGGTCAGACTGATTTGCATATGGCCATGTCTGAACTGGGGTGGCAGAGTGGGCTAAAGAATGGTGATGGATCAAACCCAGATCTGTTGACTGGGTGTGAGTGTTTGATTGGTTCTGATGCTCCGTCCATCACCACCCCCTTTTGTACTGTCCTGTAGGTGCTCAGCAGCAACACCCATTGATTTTGATGCTGCCCTATATGCAAGGGAGCCTGCGTTGGCGCTATTGTACTATACCCCATTATGTCTTGTGGAATATTGCTTTTCCGAATAAACCTCGTATTGAGTCTTACCTGCATGGACCCTTGTCCTTTTTAACAATGGCGACGATGGTGACCTGGTTTGGTAGGGGCCTGCGTCGCTCCTTAAGTCTGTATTGCTTTTCCAAATAAACCTAGTACTGAGTCTTCCCTGCATGGACCTGTGTACTTCTTAACAGAATTGGGGGCATATTTAGAAGCTGGCGATAAAAAATTATCGCCGCTTTTGCGGCCGTTTTCGTACGAAAAGCGGCGATAATTTTATCGCCTAATTAGCAAGCCACACTAAAGCGTGAAATGTTGCTTTAGCGTCGGGATTCCTAACGCCCAGCTAATGAGATGCAAAGTGGGCGTTCCTGACCTAACATGACAGGAGAAATGTAGCTAAGCGACATTTCTCCTATCATCAAGCCCCACGCTATGAAGCATAGCGGCAGGAAAAGTAGCGATAACCCCTGTTATCGCTACTTTCCTTACGCCTGCTTCAGGACTGACTTAGCCATGATATCCTATGGAAGGTGGATATCATGGCTAAGTTTGTGAGTCCCTATCAGCAAGCTAACGCCACACTGCGTGAGATTATCGCTGGGTTTCCAGCGATAATCTCACGTTAGGCAGTTAGCGTGAGGATTTTTATCGCTGAGGAGAGATGAGCGTTGCTAATAGCACGCTATCTCAACGATAAAAATCCACGTTACCCGGCGATAATTATCCTCACGCTAAGAGCACTGAGCGATAATTATCGTCGGTTGTTGCTGATATGCCCCTTGCATCTTTCTGTAGCTGCTGTGTTATCTGACTTCACAGGGTTCTAGCATACAATGCTCTGTGGAGTCTCAAGGTGGCTTTTGACAATTGGTGGAGTTGGAGATAGGAGGTGGATGATACAGAAAATAAATACAGATTGTCAGCAGCATTACCTTTGATCATAATACTGGCAACGACTGATCCTCGATGATCAAAGGTCTCAGTCTCAATGCGGTTAATTGTATGTGGCAGAAGGGCTGTAGCATTCTACAAGGAGGAGACCCCAGAGCCTCGGGCCGAGAAGTACCTACCAGGCACTTTTGACCCCACCCTGTCCCCAAACCCCCTCCTCCCAAAAAGAAAAAAAAGCTGCTAATAAAATTGCATTTTTTTTCTGTGTCATGTGTTTGTCGTTAATAAAATCGTTTTTTTTCTGTGTCATGTGTTTGTTGTTGGCGCATTATGTAGCGTAAACCTGAACAAAGTGATTGCAGTGCTTTACATAAGCACGCTCTATGGGGCTCTGAAGGGATGTTTTAACCTTCTTTATCCATTAGGACAGTTTCTATCTGACATTACAGCACCGGACAAATGCAGCAGAGTTATGGGGGCATATCACCAACAACCGGCGATAATTATCGCTAAACGCACTTAGCGCTAGGATAATTATCGCCGGCTAGCGTGGATTTTTATCGCTAAGATAGCGTGCTATTTGCAACGCTTATCTCAAAAGCGATAAAAATCCTCACGCTAACTGCCTAATGTGAGATTATCGCTGGAAACCCAGCGATAATCTCACGCAATGTGGCGTTAGCTTGTTGATAGGGCCTCACAAACTTAGCCATGATATCCACCTTCCATAGGATATCATGGCTAAGTCAGTCCTGAATCAGGCGTAAGGAAAGTAGCGATAACAGGGGTTATCGCTACTTTTCCTGCCACTATGCTTCATAGCGTGGGGCTTGATGATAGGGGAAATGTCGCTTAGCGACATTTCTCCTGTCATGTCAGGTCAGGAATGCCCACTTTGCATCTCATTAGAGATGGAAAGCTGGGCTTTAGGAATTCCTACGCTAACGCAAGTTTCCACGCGTTAGCGTGAGCTTGCTAATTAGGCGATAAAATTATTGCCGCTTTTTGGCCAAAAACGGCCGCAAGAGCGGCGATAATTCTATCGCCTCGCCTTGCTGATATGCCCCTTTGATTGTAAACATGGTCATATGCCTGTTCTAAAGGTATTCCCCAAGTCATCTGATTGCAGCCTGTTCCTTCTTCTGGCCAGAAAGAGAGGCCGTATAGTTTCTAGCACAGTGAATTCGAAAATTCTAGCTGCTGGGCATTGTTGTTGCATTGTATCAAAGCTTGTCTTTGTGAGCAAGGGTGTTTGACTGTTCTTTTTTCTGAAGGTATTTATTATTTTGGAATATTTTTAGAATAAAAAAACATTTTTTTTCCTCTTTGGTGTGAGCTCTACATTCTTTTAACACCAACCAGCAGATTTACAAGCCCCCTGCGCCACCACTACGTCACTTTTCGTGACGTACTGGTGGCGCAGGGGGCTCCTCCATATTTACAAGGAGAGGAAAAGCCACCCTGCGTGACTTTTCCTCTCCTCGTAAATATGGCCCCTTCACACGCAGCACTGTGCGTTGAAGGGGCGCTCCATGGGTGTTGCTGTGGGTGTTCCCACGCAACACCCAGGAAACAAGACACATCTCCAGATTTACGAGAAATCGCAAATCTGGAGATGCGTTTGAATGCTACGCCACTCTAGAGGTGGCGTAGCGAGGCGCAACGAGGAGAAATGTTTTCATTTCTCCTAGTTTTTTCCTCTTTCAATGCGTGCTGCATTCTACAGCACGCATTGAAAGTGGAAAAAGCCTCTTGTGATTGTTTTTGTGCAGGAGGGTGTCCCTTCCTGCAGAAAAACAATCTCCCTACGACGCAGGCATCCTTGCACCATGGTGCAAGGGTGACTGCGCCGGCGCATGGTTGCAGTTTGTGTGCCAGCGCATGGGAAGCACGGAGATGCGACATATTCTTGTAAATATTTTGCATCTTTGTGCTTTCCAAACTAACGCAGCACGGCGCAGGAAAATGACTTGCTGCACCGTGCTGCGTTACTTTCTTGTAAATCTGTCCCCAAGCGTTTAGCTTAGTAAGCAGGTAGGTGGTAAGACTTGCTTTTTTAGGGCTGGCCTTGACTGCACATTGTATTGTTCTAGCACCAAAAACATGTTATATTGTTTGCTGAATATTCCGTTGGCCATATGAATGAGCAACGTAGTAATTGAGCGATACTCTGTAAACTGAAGCAGGAGCTATTTCCTTTAGTGAAAATTTCGTCATTCATGTTTCAGTGGATGTAAAATACATTCATATTTATTTGCATACTTTTAACCCGTGGTATTTTAGCTAAATAATTGCTTAAAAGGAGTTCTCCAAAGTAATTTAAACAGCCTCCTGTATATTAGTTGTTATATAAAATAAAGCACATCAACTACTCATTCTTAAAATAGGCAAACGATTTGTATAATTTAGCTCTCTTTACGCCTGGTATTTTAACTTAATAATTGCTAAAACCGGTTTGAGTTGTCCAAAGTAAATCAAACCGCCTCCTGTATTTTCGTTCTTATATAATATAAAGAACATTAACTGCACATTCTTAAAACATGCAAACTGTAGTTTCTAGCGGGCTCTCAGGTCATGATTTCAATGGTGCAGCAGGTGCAGTGGCACCAGGACTTATTATAACAAATGCCTTGAAAAATAATACAGTATTTGTTACAACATACAAACTTCAAAGTATATAGCACAATAATGGAACATGTCTCAGTGTACTGTTTAAGTAAAGAAACATTCTAAACAATAAGTGATATAATTCCAATAACAATGCAATTTCAAATATTTAGGGGCCGATTCCGATCCTGGAAAAACCGGGTACGAACCGTCGGTTGGAGCGTTTTCTCCGTCCGACTCGTACCCGGTAAAAACACCATACAAACTTGCAAGTACGATTCTTACGGAAACACCATTTCCGTACGAGTCGGAAAAAACACCGACCGACTTGTACCCACAAACCAAAGCAGGAGCCTGGGGGCATATCAGCAACAACCGGCGATAATTATCGCTAAGCGCACTTAGCGCTAGGATAATTATCGCCGGCTAGCGTGGATTTTTATCGCTGAGATAGCGTGCTATTAGCAACGCTTATCTGAAAAGCGATAAAAATCCTTGCGCTAACTGCCAAATGTGTTATTATCGCTGGAAACCCAGCGATAATACCACAAAGTTTGGCGATAGCTTGCTGATAAGGCCTCACATACTTAGCCATGATATCCACCTTCCATAGGATATCATGGCTAAGTCAGTTTCAAAGCAGGCGTAAGGAAAGTAGCGATAACAGAGGTTATCGCTACTTTTTTTGTCGCTATGCTGCTTTGCGTGAGGCTTGATAATAGGAGAAATGTTGCTTAGCGACATTTCTCCCGTTATCCTGGGGAGGAACGCCCACTTTGCATCTCATTAGAGATGCAAAGATGAGCGTTAAGGGAAATGGTGATCAGGCAAGGTTTCACGCGATAGCGTGACCTTGCTGATAAGGCGATAAAATTATCGGCGCTTTTCGTCGAAAACGGACGCAAAAGCGCGATAATGGTTTATCGCCTGCTTGCTGATATGCCCCCTGGTTCTTTCCCAGGATGCGGCGACGGCGGCGATACAGGGACTTAACCCACCGTGCTGCCAGTTTGTACTGAAAGAGCCTGACCTCTAGCGACAGAGCTGAGCACTGCACCCAGCATGGGTAGAATCTCTGGCGCCCGGTCAGAGGGAGGTGCAGCTTGCCTCCACCCCTCGCATGGACTTGAACCGAGCGTGTGGCGTAATGTCTAGAGCGGCCGACTGTGATAGTTGAGATGCTCCAGCGCGGAATACTAAATCCCTCCCTTCGTCACAGACCAAAAGATCTCACAAACACACTCAATCAAACACCAAAATTCGATCTGCACTTCTCGGGAGGTGATTGGTTCCGAACGCTGATATGGAAAGAAATACCTCTTTCTCCTAATGAGCAATAATTCTACATAACCTTCCCCAACTCATTAGGCCCTGAATTCCACTTTTGGTATTCCTCCCATAGATGGTCAATAGATCTGTTAGTTGCTGGTTAGGTAATTTCTAATTCTTCATTCACTTTGAATCAATACATTTTCAATGAATAAACAACCCAACTCATTTAATAATTTTATCAAATCAATCTTTATCTAATTAATGCAAGTTAAATCATTTGTTATTCAAGCCGCCAATCATCATATTTACCTATTCTGGCTAATTGTCGTCCTCTAAGTCAAAATTTGGGCATCAGTTCAGTCTGTCAAAGATTCAAGGAAACAGCTGTCCTGCAGTGTCACTGTCCTCTCCGTCAGCATTATGTCAGGATACCAAAGTTCAAGTCATCGAATCGAATCGTGACGCATCTCTCTTACCTCACTATTCCACCACCATAATTTATAGTAAAATCACTGTCAGAAAGTAACAAAATTTGGTTTCCAGCTCCTCGGATTGGATAATCAGAAATCGTTTTACAGAGTTCACATGTAGTTTGTCCATTAGATCATCACACTGGCTGATTCTGGTTATAAGAGATATTCCATTGTTCTAAGGAAAGCTGGCTTGCTTCCCAGGATGACCTTGGTGGGTACAGTCTGGTTAGGGTCACGAAGAGGCCACTGTTGCTGGCGTTAGCGCAGGCGCACTTCTCCCAGAACCTCATGCAGCGTTGTCAGTCGAGTCAGATACAGGAGGCAGTCATTTTGTGGCAGGCCCAAATGGTCAACTTAAGCAAAAGAATCACAAAACGTAATTAATACATAGAAATGATTAATAAAATGTTATTCCCTCGCGAATACCCATATGTGTGTGTATTTATCTAGCAGAAAGCAACACTCAAAGTGATTTATACTCACTTAATAAAGCACAAATCACAAATACATCACAAAAGCAACATATATCATGCCATATTCTACTTCTCTAACATTCAGTGGTCGAAGTGGGGGGGAACGGCAGGGCACGGCGTGCCCCTACTTCTTCAATTCCAGCGATTCCGTTCCCCTACTTTTTTATTTTGAAAATGCGTCCCAGGACGCAAGAAATCACCATCGCCTATAAAGCTTGGCGTTCCTGGCGTTCGAGGACGGGCGGCAGAGAAGTAACAGGACTCTGTCTTTTCCTTCTTACCCAGAGAAGAAAAATACAGTGTCCGCTTCTGCTCTGTAGCTTCAGCTGCCTTCCCCCCTCCCCCCAACTCTTTCCCTCTTCCCTCTCTTTCTGTCTAGCAGTTCGTCTCTTACAGGAAACCGAGATTTCAAGACGGGGTTTTTACACTCTTTCCTCTCCTTCTTTTATTTCCTCCCCTGTGAAATGGATCCAAAAAAGAAAATAATTTTTGCTGGAAATGTCATATTTTAATTCCAAAGTGCAGCATCTGGAATAAAAGGTTAAAAATAGGAAAAATAACTAAGTGAAGTACGACAGACTGTTAGCCAGAGGCGCTACTAGAGCCAAATTTCGGGGGGGGGGGGGCAATTTTTTTTTGGGGGGGGGCTTAATCTTTAAGCAATAGGCAGAGTGGAGCTGCAGGGGCTCTTCGGAGGGGTGAAACAACAGCAAGGCCTCATTAACATGCAAATGGTCTTTAAAAGACCTGTGAAGTGCTCGGGTGCGGCTGTGTGTGTGTCCCGGAAGCTGTCTCAAGCCCTTTGAGTCCAATGGGTGTTGCGTGCCTGCTGGTAGCAAACTGACCAGATTGATTTTATTCACACCCAAACACATTAGCGCCACTTTTACAGAGTTTGCCAGTGAAGCGCTATTTTTGTTTTCTTGTCTTTGTTTTCCCCGGGCTTGGAACTAGTGCACCAATCCTGGAGGTACTGCAAAGTGTGGATTGGAAAACAAAATGTGTACTGCGGCTCTGCGTACAGGGATGTGGTCTTTTTACCATACTGCTTACGTTTTGTAAGGATATAAGCAATGGGCATTGAAATGGGTCCATTCAGGGCCCTGTAGTCATGTCCTTAACTTTTCAGGCAAGAGCACTCACTGATTTCTGAATAGTGAGTGTAAACGCATTAAGCTAACCATGTTGTTCCTGCTTACAATTCACATGGTTTGCTAAATTTTGCATTCCCTATGATTGTTTGCTTTTTCCACGATGTTGTCACTTTTTTTTTGTAGGCTGCATATTGCTCTGCGTCATTTAAATTGAGCCGCATCCAGGTGTTTATAGCCGGCAGCAATTGGGTTGTAGTTGAAGGCAGTGTGAGTTTTTCTCAGTGGGGCAGTATGGTGTTCAGTGGGGGAGAGGATGTGGCACTATGGCCAGAGCTACGGAATTTGTAACTGGGGAACCAGGTTCAGCCTTAATAACCAGTCCACTAGACCACTCTCCTGAGAGATCACAATCCCATGCTAGACCTTAGAAGGCTGCGCAAGACCTTAAAAGCCCTGGTGTCTTAGCACCAGCAGGTGGACCCTAGCAGTGGCAAGTGTGGGTTAACCTTCAAGGTTTGTCCACCACAATCCATATTGAAGTTCACCTCCAGACTTGCAGACAGGCCTATGAAGCAGCACACCCTAGAGCGACAGTGACTCTGTCACTGAGGTCACAGGACACTTGAGAAGGGCCAGCTCTAGGGCAGTGCAACCGGTGTGACCGCACCGGGTGCTGACTTTGGGTGGAGGCATTATGTTTGCAAGTATATTAAGGTTTTAAAAGTGCTTGCTGCCTCCTTCCTGGCCTCCAGCAATTTTCGGCAACAATAAAAATGTTATGATGACTCTGGTGTTTAATGTTCTTCCTAGAGAGAGAACATTTTGTCTAGTGGAAGTTCTGATTCATGGAAAGGTAGCTCAGAAGGATAATGTGCCTGCTGCAAAGAACATGTACCATACAGATTGTGAGAAGTTGGCCTGGTATTTGCTGTCCACTAGTTGTAGTGGGCACCTTCTACCAGTCCAAACAACCCTAATTGAAGATAGGTTTAAAGACAACCTTTATTGAAAGCTATCCTAGTGGTAGCTATGGAGAGCAGCCTTCAGGCTAAGTCTTGAAGGAGTGTAAAGCAGCTTGGTTTACCAGATTATAAACTCTTGAATTACTAAATGAAAGGAGATCCACACAAGGTATATATAAAATATATGTATTTATTTCTAAACACTCACTACTAATATCTTTATGAGATTAGAGTCCAAGATACACAATAATACAGTTCTAAAACGACAGTAAATAACACAATATACAATGGGCCCTAGGGGCGGACCAAACCATATATTAAGAAAGTGGTATAAGAACCACGACTTGACTAGACATAGTGCCTAAAGCACGTAGAATCGCTGGGACCCCAAGGAACCACCCAAGGTAGTGACACAGGTGACCCACAGGGGACGCGTGCAGTGTGAGAACACAAGCGCGAGCCCCGTACTATTTTATGGGAAAGTCACGGTTGGAATTTTAGAAGATAAGGACACTTAGGAGAGGACTTTGAGAAAACCCCTTTAGACTTAGGGGGTCCTAGGGCCAGCACCCACGGGAGCACCGGAGTACTTGAGTTACCACACCCAGGGAAGCCGGGTGCATAGGTGTCAAATGGTGTCGGGGATCGTCGTTGATTTCAATGGCGATCTACTGCAAAGTGCTGCTGCCGGGAAGGAGAAAAGTGTCCGGTGTGATCCAAGCCTGGATCAAAGATCAGAAGAACCTGAAAGCAGAGGGTACAGAGTCTGGGTCACTTGCCAGTGACCAGGGGCACGGTAGACGAAAGCCCACCGATGTTGGGTGATTCAAGTGCGAAGAGGCGAAGCTCGACTCTACAGCCACGAGGACCAGGAGGCGTCGACGACAACCAGAAGCTGGATTTGAGCTGTACCACAAAGGATGTCGAGTGCTGGGGTGTCGGTCCTTGTATTGAACACAACAAGCCTTGGCAACAGTAACCCACGCAGGAAGAGAAAAGATGCTTTGGTGCG